>NW_027069627.1:838751-890956 GCF_002906115.3 Quercus suber | reverse complement strand
ACCACTATTTCTGTTGGTGCATCACAATGTTGAATTTTTCTCTAATTTACTAATTTGATCATCCCTTTTAATGGCCATGGCAACTTAACTTTAAAGAAGGTAGCTTCGTGCAATTCAAGCTATTCAAGAAGGTCCGTAGACTTGGAGTTGGATGTAATTCAATCACTGGCATTTTATCTCACTACAATAGTGTATTCAATAACTCTCTAATTGTCGCATCGTGTGCTACACAAGTTGTACACTCTACACTGTACTTGAACCCTGCTTGTGCTGATACATAATGTAATACAAATACATTCCTATGAATGTTCTTTTATGCTCACTGTGTACATAGTATTTACTCTCCAGCTGCTATAATAAATATGAAACTTGAACGTATGAGACTGCCTATACATATTCCATCCTTGATATCTGGTTTTGCATAGGATTCTGTACCATTTTCATCTATAATGGCCACATTATCCTTGGCATATAAGCAAATCTACAGAGGGAGGGAGAGATTCATATAAGTGTACAATGGGTAAGAAGAAAGAGGAAAAGATTCAGCACTACTCCAGCTCAGAAGATATGGTTGGTTGGTGAGGGAGACTTTTCATTTTCCGCTTGTTTCGCTAGAGCATTTCGCTCTGCCGCTGTACAATGGGTAAGAAGAAAGAGAAAAAGATTCAGCACTACTCCAGCTCTCAGAAGATATTGTTGGTTGGTGAGGGAGACTTTTCATTTTCTGCTTGTTTGGCTAGAGCATTTCGCTCTGCCGCTAACATGGTTGCAACTTCTCTTGATTCTAAAGGTACAAACAGAGTTACAGAAAGCCTTAATTTGCCTCATAGTACTCATCTTCTTGCTATTTTTATGAGTCATACTAATTTATTAGTTTTAATTTGAATCTTTCAGATACTTTATTGACAAAGCATAGGAGTTGTGTACCACACTTGGAGGACTTGAAGAGAAGAGGGTGCTTGGTGCTGCATGAAGTTGATGCATATGACATGAACCAACATCCCACCTTAATGTCCATGAAATTTGATGTTATCATCTTCAATTTCCCTCATGCAGGCCATTTTTCTTGGCTATGTGAAAGAGACGAAGAGCTTATAGAGTAAGTATGTAAAGTGATTCCTTGCTTGTTCATTTGGTTAAAAATGAAAAAGAATAATAATTAAAAAAAAGCACACCTGTTTCTCTGCCTCGCTTTGTCTCAATGTTTTTACTCTGTCAGATTCCTATCCCATGATTGTATTAGAGATCGACGCTACTCATCAGGGGGTCCTCATTAACACATTTTAGTGGTACATTCATTCACCATCAATTATTGCAATGCACATACTTGTGTTATTTGATACTCTTCAAGTCAAGAGTTGTCTAATAAATCTGCACAATTTGATGAGAATGTTGCACTTTTCTTTAACAGTTAAACAAAATGGGGGAATTTGGTAGTTAATTTTTTTTTTTTTTTTAAATAAATCAAATTCTTAGTGTTGTGGTGTGCACTGTGCATACAGTTTATTTTTATTATTTTCTGATGGGAGAGGGAGAAGTAAGGTTCAAACCACAAATGTTAGACCCATAAATGATATTATTATCACTGGATTATCATTTGAATCCCTTGATAAAGATAGAGTAAAAAATGCTTTTATGGATAAATTTTAAGAGTTGTGACAATTACACACCGTGTATACGAGAATGATTTTATTTAAAATTATAAAAATTGTGTATTCAAAATATGATTTCACCATTAAACAATTATAACTAAAATCATTCTTTCACAGGGTGTTTGTACGGTAAAGTGCACTAGGGAGTGTGTAACAAGATTTAGCTTAAATTTAATATGTTGTATTTGTGTTTCGGGGTTTCCATGGATATAGGATGCACAAAGAGTTGGTACAAGTATTTTTCAAGAGCGCCCGTAAGATGCTGAACAGGGATGGAGAAGTACATGTTGCACATAGAGACGACTATCCATATTATGAGTGGAAGATTGTGGAACTCTCTAAAAGAGCAGGTCTATATTTGAAAGAGAAAGTGGAATTTTATAAGGTCGACTACCCGGGCTACCACAACAAGAGAGGTGGTGACATCGAGTGCAACAAAACATTCCCTCTCAAAAGCTGTTTCACCTTCAAGTTCTCTCTCCAGAAAAAATACCGCTCAAATGCCTGATAATGATAATCAAACAAGTGCCAAGTGACACAGTCGTTGTTGATTATATGACAAGTGCAAATTGTTTAGAGGAAATTGTCCAACCATGAACCCCCAAACTTTACGCATATGACTAGCACAATATTTGAATAATATGACAGCACATATGAAATATTTTATGAAGGAAATATTATTAGTACACGCGTTATTCTTTTAAAAGTTTTAATATTTGAATTTTTGAGTTAATTTTTTGCAATATTTGAAACTGCCAAGCAAATTTTTTTTTTTTTTTTCTTGTAAGTCATTGTATGTTCAAGCAATGACTTCTTCATTAATTTATAACACAAATTGAAGTTAGACACGAGAAAGTAATGCAATGGTGTAGTTTCATAATTAATTTAAGATTTTATAAAAAAATTATTTTATTCTACCACATAAACATGTAGGTTCCCATCCGTAGCATGGGTTTACAACTAGTTTAGTTAAGGATAAAACAAAATTATGCTATCAAAATTTTCTCCTTCTTTGTTTTTTTTTTTGTTTTGTTTTGTTTTTTTTTTTTTAATTTAATTTTTGGTGAATAAAATGTACATATTGTAGACACTACATTTTGTACTCCTTAAGACTCGGGCTGCTGTTCCTCAATGATCCTGAAATTCTAAGGCCTAAGATTGGTTTAGGGCCCATTCAAATTACAAATTGACTTAAGAGATGTTAAAATGGAAAATATAACTTTTTATGAGCAAATAAATTTATTTTTGGAAAATAAAAGGCCAAGGAAACCCTCAACTTGTGTACGCAAGCAAGGACCTGCGTACGTAGGTCTGATGCACGCGTACTCAGGCACGAACCTGCGCATGTATCTAGGGTTCTAGAAACTATAAAAGGCAAGTTTTTATGAATTAATGTTGAGGTTTGGAACGAATCTCACATCGTCTGGGAGTCGTTCCAAACCCCTATTTTCTCACTATATAAAGCCATACATGGCACCTTTTCAACACATACAGAAAATCCTATGGGAAAACTTCTTCAAGTCAATTTTATTTTGATTGGGACCTTTTTTGGTCTTGATTCTTGAGTTTGAAGTTTACTAATAATTTTTGTTTAGTTGCGAATAGATTTGATTGAGGGGAACGGTTAAAATCAAGCCAAAGAGCTTTTTGTTGTGAGTTATATGTTCTAACTTCTTTTCCTTCATTTTCTGGTTTTAATCTTGTTTTAGTTTTGCATCCTTCATTTGTTTATGTTTGCTTAGTTTAGGTTTTAGTTGTTTTCTGTTTCAAAGCGTGCTAGGTTGCTAGATTTGTTGTTTTTTTAGTTTTTGTTCTTGCTTTCTGGGTTAGGGTTCTTTAGGGCGTGTCTGCGGGCCTATGTATGCACACATACTCATGCTTAGAAACTCTAATTTGAGTTTTTCTGCTTCTGTTTCTTTGTTTCTTCCATATCATATGCCCTTGTTTTGTTCCTTTTTTATGCTTTCTAAGTCTCTGTTCCTTTCTTTAAATGTTTGTTTGCCTTTAACATGCTAGATTAGGGTTTTCTTTTCTTTTCTTGCTTTAATACCATGAACATGCATTCACATGTCCATTCATTGATGCATAGGTGCTGAGATGTAGTGAGGTAAGTAAGGTAAGTCATGCATTCACATGAACATATATTTGCTTGTTATAAGAGCTTTATCTCCGTTTGATGAATATGTATATGCCATGCCTTAAATGATAAAACGATTTGTTTGTTGCCTTTGTTTTTGTTTGATATATGCATGTTCCTGCCTTGGATGTGATGTGATGATATGTATGGTAGATGTATGCTAGGTTTGAAATGCTTGCCATGATAGATGTATGTTAGGGTTTGGGATGAAATGCCATGTTGTATGCTTAGATGTATGCTAGTGTGTGTGTATGTGTTTAAGATGCAATGTTGAGTGTGCCTTTAATAGGATTAAGATGTAAGACACAATGAGTGGAAGTCGACCCATAGGTCTGGCGGTTTTGGGTGCCTAACACCTTTCTAAGACCGTACCTAAACTTCAAACTATACTCTGGTAGTAAGATCAAGTCCTTTCATGTAAGGGAGCTATATTCATGGTTCCTAGACCATAAAACTATGTGACGACTCATTTTCTCTGCCTCGGTCCATTTGGCTGAGGCATACTCCCCAAACCACGCGTGGCGCGCACACACAGACACACATATAGGTTGGGTTGAAGTTACACCTAGTATAACTCTAAGTAATGTTACAGCACCCAATAACTTGTTTAGAATTCATATTTAGAAAATCTCACCGTTGAAATAAATGTTCTATATGTTATTAACATTCATACTAATTTTCATGTTAATTGGATATTATTTATCATTTGATCCATGAACTCATCTTTTGTGCATTATTTTAAACTGCAAAAATTTGAATTTAAACAATTGATTGATGATATGACTATTAATTTTTGATCACATTGAAATTTTGCAAGCATGGAGATATACAAAGATAATATAATCTAACGGAGGATTTGTCAAAGTTCATTAAATTATAAAATATCAAGTGGTGTAACATTATTTAAAGTTATACCAGGTGTAATTTGAACCCAACCATATATATATATATATATATTATAGTCGCTAACCGGTGTGATGCACGGGAGTAGCTACTGGATGAGTTTTAGGAAAAGAAAAAACCATTTTTGAGTTGGAGTAGTAAGCAAAAATGCATAAAAAAAATGATATTGAAAGAAATAGCACAATTTTATTAGTTAGGTAGAAGAAAGCAATGTTGTTTTATTTATTAGTTTTTTGTGAGAAGGAATAAGAGATAGAATCTTGTGTCTCTAGTTTAGTTTGTGTCGTATATATATAGATATATACAAGGTAAGTTGTAGTATACATAGCAATAGATGTCTATTGAAAGGTCACAACCTTTCAATTAGATATACCAAAAGGTGTTTATTGAAAGGTCATAACCCTTCATATAGGATATATATATATATATATATATATGAAAGGTGCCTATTGATCGAAAATGTGTCTATTGACCAAAAATATGCCTATTGAATCAAAAGGTACCTATTGACCGAAAATGTATCTGTTGAATGAAAATGTGTCTACTAACAAAAAAAGTGCATATTTAATGAAAATGTGCCTATTGAAGGGTCATAATCCTTTGGCTATAAATAGTGGTTCATATAAATAGTAGTTTATATTCATTTAGTAACTTTTCAATTTCTTTTATTCCATCTTTCTTAAAAATACAAAAAACCAGTGAATCTTCTCCAAAATTGCTATTTATAAAACCTAATAAACTTGATTGTATATGTGGCTGTTACTTTGAAGTATTTCGTTCGATTCCATAGAAATTAATTATCCAATCAGATTTTTGGCATTTCATTCAATTTCATAACTCGTTTCCTCTTAATTGTATGATTAGTTGATCAATAACTTCAATTTTGAAAAATAAATAAATAAATAATTGTGGGTACCCTTGTAATTGCAGTCCAGAGTCGGAGTATATGGAGGAAATTGTTGAAACCATCCCGTCGTAACATTGATCTTCCTGCCCAAGACTCTTTAATGATCATTCCGCAAAATGAAATGATGCTTTAACTGGTCAAAATTCTATTGCTGAGTGGACTACCTACCTTTCTATTTCTTCTTTTTTTTTTAAAAAAAAAAAAATAGTTTTTTGGTTCTAACTTTTTTATTGCCATTCCACTTTTGTCTACCACTTTAACATTTTTCTTTGTTCCATAGTTGAAGCCAACGTTAAATTTTCTTTTACTTTTCTAATATGGGTCAGTGGAGTAAGTGTCCTTGTTTTCTCCAAGAGTTTGTTTTCTTTCCGCTCCTTGTTTTTCATTTCATTCATCTATTTAGTTTGGGCAGTGTTTTTTTTTAGTCGATTATTTTTTGTTAAATAGTGAAAAGGTCTAAGAATCAAACCACACAACTGTTCTGTGTTTTTAAATATTTACGTGACAGTAATTTATGTAGCCATATGGCGTAAAGAGGAGTTATCAACAAAAAGTCAAATGTTTTGACTATTAGTTATTATATATATATATATATATATATATATATGGAATTAGGTGTTAGATGAGATATTACAACATAATTTTGTTTACACAAAAGAGTTGTGATAGTCTCTAGCTTTAGAGTTTAGGGAAATTGCTATTCTACATAGGGAGATAGCTTCAAGGAAAAGAAAATATAGTTCCCTCTTTATTATGATCTTAGTGTTTGATGCCGGATGTGGAAGCATCAAGAAGCAGAACACGCCTACTTCTAGAAAACAAGAAGCAAAACATGTTTACTTCTGAAATTAACCTCGAATCCACGATTGTTCCTTGAATTCACAAGGGTTCCTCGAATCTACGAGTGTTCCTTGAATCCACAAGGAGAAAGGGTCTAGAATCCATTAGAAAATAGAAAGACAAAAGTATGAATTTTATTGATTGAATAATTATTTTAAAAAAACATTAAAAGCATTAAAATAACTCCTAATTAATACCTAACCATAATAAGAACCAAATTTGACATAAAAAACATTAAAAGAACCTAAAAATAAGGAAATAATAACCCTAAATCTAAAATAACGAAAATTACAAATTAAATACAGAAATTAATAAATTACAATAATTAAAAAGTAAATTTTGTCCTACATTAGTGTCCCACATGGATTAAGTGTAAACTTAACCATGTGTTTATATGCTCTTGGACACTCTCCCATTGTAAGTTTGTTTTCAAGGGTGAGTTCTATTCATGAGTTCTAACATTTGGTATTAGAGCTAGGCGTGAAGGAACAATTATTCAAATACTAAACTAACAATCTATCCTATCATTATCTAATTACCCAACTTAATAAATTTAAAGAAAAACTAGGCATGTAACACACACTCTCTCTCTCTGAAAGTGTCCAGTAAGCTATATCTAAAAGTTCCACTTGTCTGCGATGGATAGATGAAATTAATATAGAATAACTCATAAATGATTTTTAGGATTTAAAAGAATTTCGAGATATATATATATATATATATATTTGAAAAGGGATCATTCATTCATATAATCATAATAACAGAACATCCTGAATCAAGGCCTCCATAGCCGGTGGAGGAGAATCCTCCATCCAATACACATCATTATCTAAGGAATTTCTAGCATGTTGAGCAAGAGCATGTGCAACCTTATTCCCACCCCTCCTAGTAATGCTAATTGTAGCCCACTCTAAACAATGAACCAAGTGACGAATGTCATCCACCACATAGCCTAGCAGTGAACAATTAATCCGTGATGATGAAATGGCTTGCATAACATTTACATTATCTCCCTCTATGATCATCTTGGTGAACCCAGTGTCCATAACAAATTCCATTGATCTTCTACATGCCAACAACTCTGGTTCCTCACTAGAGCTCACCTTCGGTCCACTAGCTGTCATTGCCACCATAACTTGACCTTGCTCATTCCGNTAATATAATTATAGACCCAAAAAAATAAGCATAAGTTGACAATGGGATATATATATATATATAAGTTTATTTATAATTTGATTACTTATAAAATAGAAGTAATGATGATGGAGGAGACTATTTTAGGTTGCATTTGGGAAGTAATCATGAGTTTTAATGCACTTTTTAGTACCATTCATGGGTCCAATTGTACTGTTTCAACTACCTTTTACTTTTTATCTACAATACTTTAAGTAAAAAGTTTTTAATTTCAACTAAATAAGTTGTTCTCAAACGGATTCTTACTAATTTGAATTGAACTGAAAAAGTCCCAAAAAAAAGGTCTAAACTAGGTCAGGAAAATTAGAAACTTAGTAAAAGATGACCAAAAAAAACTTAAGTAGTTCCATGGAACTGCTCCGATACTACCTAAGTATTGTCCAAGGATGCATGACAACATGATGACTTCATTAGTTCATTAGGCAATGAATAAAAGCTTTGAAACAAAAGTTGCTTTCATGGACATTGAAACTTTAAGCAAAAAGTTTTCAATTTCAATTAAATAAGTTGTTCTCAAACGGATTCTTACTGATTTGAATTAAAATGAAAAAGTCCAAAAAAAAAAGTCTAAACTAGGTCAATAAAATTAGAAACTTAGTTAAAGATGACCGAAAAAACTTAGGTAGTTCTATGGAATTGCTCCGATACTACCTAAGTATTGTCCAAGGATGCATGACAACATGATGACTTCATTAGTTCATTAGACAATGAATAAAAGCTTTGAAAAAAAAGGTTGCTTTCACGGACATTGAAACTTGGTAGTTATAGCCGATCTGGAAAGAACTCGAGCTCTAGAAAAAAGATACTAATAATAATTTGATGGACCCAAATTAAAATGAGGAAAAATTGAACTTCCTCATACAGAACAGAATGAACGGTGCACAACATACCACACGGAACTTCAAGAGCGGGGTGAAAAGACGAAAATACTCTTAGCAGTCTCCTGCTTGTCAGGAACGAAGAAGACAAAGCTGGAGGCCGTCTTTTGCGGCTTTTGATGAAAAGATGCTCCCGCAATCATGTTTGCTTTGATATGCCTGTCCGTTTAGGGGCAATCATGTCATTCAATATAGTAAACAGTGAACTCTGTCAGTCAGAGGCCTAAAGACCAGCCCACGTGGGGAGGGGTCGAGAAATCGGATTTTGGCTCTCCAAAGGACCCCACCTTGGCACAGCCACGTTTGTCAAATTTATAAATTTTTAATTATTTTATAATAATATATGATAACCCAATAAATGCCATTCTCTAGACGAATCAATTAGGTATCATCATCTACCCAAAATCAGCATGGACAACGGAAAAGAAGCTATAAAAAGAGCATTCAACATCTCGGCAGTTATAAATAAGCCATTTGATCGTTAGGAGACTCATCAAATTTCACATTGAATGAACCCAAAGGCGTTACAAAAGAGGTACTTATGCCACCATAAACAGGATACAATGGCTAGAAGAAAAAGATATATATATATATATATATATATGCATTTCAAAACTTGAAAAAGGATCATTCATTCATATAATCATAATAACATAACATCTTGAATCAAGGCATTCACAGCCGGTGGAGGAGAATCCTCCATCCAATACACATCATTATCAAAGGAATTTCTAGCGTGTTGAGCAAGAGCATGTGTAACCTTAATCCCACCCGTCCTAGTAAAGCTAATTCTAGCCCACTCTAAACAATGAACCAAGTGACGAATGTCATCCACCACATAGCCTAGTAGTGAGCAATTAATCCGTGAAGATGAAATGGCTTGTATAACATTTACATTATCTCCCTCTATGATTAGCTTGGTGAACCTAGCATTCACAGCAAATTCCATTAATCTTCTACATGCCAGCAACTCTACTTCCTCATTAGAGCTCACCTTTGGTCCACTTGCTGTCATTGCCGCCATAACCTGACCTTACTCATTATGAATAATTGATCCCACTCCAATTTTGTCCAGCTCAAAAAAATAGTTGCATCAAAATTTAATTTATAAACTGATGATGGTGGAGATTGCCAAGTTGTGTTGCCATGTTGCTCCGTCTATGTCATAGTTAGCTGCACCTGGGATGCTTTGTATTTTGTCAAAAACTCTTCAGCTCTCTTTTTCAAGTTCCTCGGGTCCATTAGAGTTCTACCAAACAATACACGATTCCGCTGGTTCCATGTAAGCCAAGCTTAAATCCAGAACAGCTCCAATTCCTCTCTCGGCAACTTGTCAATTAAATATTCCATGAGCTGCATCATGTCTGTAGGAATTAAGCTTCTCTTCTGCAATTTTCGACAGCTTCTTGCCCATATATCTTGCACTGCAGCACACTCCCAAATTGCATGGATTGTAGTCTCCAATTCCCTTAAGCATATTGGACATTTATCATTAGGTATAACTCTTCTCCGTACCAAATTAGCTCTTGTAGGCAAAATTTCAGTACAAGCCCTCCAACCGAATACTTTAACTTTGTTAGGAATTTTGAGGTTCCATAAAGCATGCCATACCTTCTTACCTGCACTACTAGTTGATGATTCAGCCCTATCCTCCCCTTGAATCTTCCTTGCCACCTTATAAGCTGACTTAACAGAAAATTTTCCATTTTTATTGTAGCTCCAAATAATAGAATCAGCAACATGTCTTCTGCTAAGCTGAATTCTACATATTGCTTCAGCATCATCTAGATGGAAAGTTGAATGAATCAGCTCAGTCCTCCATACATGTATCTTCGGGTTAATCAACTCTAACACAACCATCTTATCCAATAAATCATGATTAGGATGTAATACCTTATTTGTAGGATAATTAGGGATCCACCTATCTCCAATCACCCTAATTGAGCTCCCATTGTCGACCCTCCAACAATATCAAGCATGAAGAATAGGTAAGCAGCCACCAAACTCCTCCAAACATAAGAGCAACTAGGTGATTCCTTAGCATCAAGGAAAAATGAGCGGGGAAAATACCGCGCTTTGAAACACTTATATAATAAAGAATCATTACCTTGAATCATCCTCCACCCTTGTTTAGTCAACATAGCTAAATTAAATGCTCTTAGATCCCGGAGTCCCATACCACCCTCCATCTTAGAAGTTGATAATTTATCCCAACTCTTCCAATGAATTTTTCTTTCATTGCCTACTTGTCCCACCAAAACTTAGCACACAAATTATTCAATTCCTCACATAGTTTCAAAGGAAGAAGAAATACACTCATCGTATATGTTGGTATAGATTAAGCTACAACCATTATAAGAATTTCCTTGCCAACTCTGGATAAAAGCATGCCTTTCCATCCTTGCAGTTTTTTCCATACTCTATTTTTCAAATATGCAAAAGTATGATATTTAGCCCTTCCAATCAAAGTTGGCAGCCCTTAATAAGATTCAAACTTCAACACCTCCTTAACCCCCAAAATCTACAACAACTGCTGTTTCTGAATATTTGTAGTATTGTTACTGAAGAAAGCTGAAGACTTCTCCAGATTAATACTTTAACCTAAAGCTCGTTCATAGGTTTGAATAATTTCTGCTACCACTTCCCCCTCCTTTGGTGTTGCATGACAGAACAGCAAATAATCATCTGTAAATGATAAGTTAGTAACTCTGGGAGCTCCTCTACAGATTAATACCCCTCGAATCCTCCCTTCTAGTTCAGCAGCCGTCTGCACATAAAAGAATTAGACACGATGACAATGGATCTCCTTGACATATTCCTCTAGATGGATGTATCATGCCATGAGGTTTTTCGTTCACCAAAATAGAAAAAGATGGAGTAGTGACACAGCTTATCACTCTTTTTATCCACCTTGCCGGGAAACCTATCTTCTCTATAATATTTTGCAAGAATGGCCATTCAACCGGTCATATGCCTTGCTAATGTCTAACTTCAATGCCATAGTCCCTTTCTTGCCCTTCTTCCTCGCATTCATGGTATGTATAGTCTCATAAACCACCAAAACATTATCTGCGATCAATCTACCCAAACAAAAGCACTCTAGGTAGGGGAAATAATATATGGAAGTACTTGTTTCAATATGTTGGCCAGCACTTTAGAAATAATTTATAAATCACATTACATAGACTAATAGGTCTAAACTCAGACATTTTTTGTGGATTTTTCACTTTAGGAATAAGGACAATGTTTGTGTGATTTATCTCAGGTAGCATATTTCCATTATTTAAAAAATCCAAAACAACAGAAACTACATCATCACCCACTATATGCCAAAATTTTTGATAAAATAGGGCATTCATACCATCAGGTCCGAGAGCCTTTGTAGTTCCCATTTGGAACAAAGCCACCTTAACTTCCTCTGTGGTAAACTCACACGACAAGACTTCTTGCATGTTATCAGTCACCTTATTAGGAACTGCATTCAGACATTCCTCCATTTGATCAACTGCACCTACACTAAAAAGATTGTTAAAATAAGCCGAAGCTACTTCAACCACCTCCTCTAACTCCTTCACCCACTGCCCTTGTGAATTTTGTATGCCACTTATATGATTTTTCTTCCTCCTTTGTGTTGCTTTAGAGTGAAAAAACTTCGTATATCCTATCCCCATGCTTCATACATGAAATTTTAGACCTTTGTGTCCAGTAAATTTCTTGTTTTTGTAAAAGATCATCCATTTTTTGCTCACATCCAGAAATTTAGCTCTACTTTCTTCACTAGCTTTAGCTTCATTCAACCTGTCTAGTTGTTTTTGGAGCTCCTTTATGGCTGCCTCATCAGGTTTAGGCGAACCCCAACTAGACAATTCCAGCCTACATGAATGAATTTTATTTTTAATAGAGAGCAGCCCGTATGATCCATCCACAAACCTTCCCCACGCCTCAAACTCTACAGTTTCTTCACACTCATTAGAGAGCAATAACGCTTCCTCAAATTTGAAAGACTTCCCATGTTGCTACCTTTGTTGTTGAAAAGATTGAACTTGCAACATAATTGGTAGGTGATCTAAAGCATGTGTTGATAGATAAGTAATTGTGCTCATTTGAAATCTCACTCTCCACTCTTCATTTGCAACTCCTCTGTCCAGTCTAATTCTTGTATTTGCTTCACCCGGTCTCTTATTGTTCCAAATAAATGGATATCCCTTGTAGCCAAGATCTTGAAGTTGACAACAATCCAAAACTTCCCTAAAAGCTTCAACCTGCGCATATTAAGGTGGTCTGGTGGTTTGCTTCTCTGATGCATGTAAGAATGCAGTAAAATCTCCAATGACCATCCACGGACCCTTTACAAATGTCTTCAAATATTGTAACAATTGCCATGATATTTCCTTCTGTTGTGCGTCCGGCCACCCATAAAACCCAGTCAGATACCATTTAAAACCATCATCCTCTATTATAAGAGCCAATACATGGTTTGCAATATAATTAATGATCTCCAGATTAATAGAGTTTTTCCACAAAAAAGCTAACCCACCACAAAAAAAAAAAAAAAAAAAAAAAACTTAAATTTATCAATTTTATATGGGTTCTATTAACAAATATCCCAAGAGTAGTATACGTTAAAAATTAATAAATACTTATAATGCATGCTTTTCAAAAAAAAAAAATACAAATTTTAATAATTCATTGATTTACTTGCACAAATTCATTGTAGTTGCGTATATTTTTCGTATATGTGTACAAGTTGACTTTATTTTTAAAAAAAAATATATAAAAACATTAATTAATGAAGAATTAAATGTATTTTAACCACTACCCTAAGAACATTTTTAACCAAAAAAATCCATTTTATATATACACCAAACAATATTAAGAGACAAACCACCCAAATTCTCAAATACTACAAGTCAATCCTTCTCCCACGCATGGCATTGTACCACAATGGTGCTATTTTCTTAGGGATGAAGATGGCAAACAAGACTAATAAATTAATTTGGGAGATGTCAAAAGCTTGGATTAATAGGGATCCTAATATGTGTATTGTCCCATCTATTATTCTCTTTAAAGAAAAGTACTGAATGAAATTGTCCTCCTTTTGGTCTTCTTTCTATTATGAAAAAAAGTATTTAGTATTAAATAATACCACATTAACTGTATCCAAATTCAATAATTGACAGACGTGCGCAAAGTAACCAAATCACACTAAAGTGATATCATGCCAGCAACTAGCTACAGGATAAAGAAGGATGACGGAGGAATTGATTATGTTTTGGAAATCTTTTAGGTTGTTTGCCTCTTGGAAATTTCATTTTGGTTAAGAAATTGTGTTTTGGGTTTTTTTTTTTTTTATTATATATAATTCATTATATTAGGACATGTGAGTTATTTCTTTTAATCATTAGTTTGCACAGCTGATTATATGCTCACGAATTATGATGATTTACGTTAATAAGGAATATTTTTGACTAAAAATTTTCTAACTCCCTTGACTCTTCAGCCTATAACTACTCTTCGGTCTCCAATGGGCCATCGGTCAATAAACTCCTTTCGAGGTCACAACAACATGATGTTGATCTCAGCCCTTCACTCATGGGCATCGTCGGGTAGCCACTATACCGATGATTGTTGATACCCATTATTGTAAATTTACATCCGAAAAGTCCATGAGGAGAAAAGCCCAAGAAAGCCTTAAGAGATGGGTTAGAGTATGAGCAAAGAGATAGTAATCAGGCCATATTCTAAAGGCCCAAAGAGAAGAGAATGCGTAAATAAGGTCCAAGTAATGGCCTAAAAAGGAAAAGCATTTTGAGAATGAAATGGAGCCCAATAAGTGAGGCCCAACAAAATTAAAGGAAGAGAAAAGAAAGCAAAATGATCAGCCAACCCAACCCAATGTAATGAATAAATGAAGAGAAAAGAAGTAAAAGAGTCAATAGGCCCAATCCAATGTAGTTAGTAAATGAAGAGAAAAGAAAGTAGAAGGGTCAACAAGCCTAACCCAATGTAGTGAATAAATGAAGAGAAAAGAAAGCAAAAGGGACAACAAGCCCAACCCAATATATATGGCAGAAAGCCCATAATTCCCTTGTATAAGGGAACAAGGATAAATTTTGATTCTGCAAAAGTGAAGCAAGGTGAAACCGTGCAAAGCCATAGTGTCAAGAAAAGCATGAAGAAACAAGACAAAGCCATAACAACAGGAAATGCGTGAAGGATAAACAAGACAAAATCAAAAGCAACGGGAAATGCATGAAAAGGAAACAAGCCAAAATCAAAGGTAGCAAGAAACACATGAAGAGAAAACAAGACAAAATCAAAGGCAGTAGGAAACACATGAAGAGGAAGAAGCCAAAAATCAAGAAGTGGAGCAGCTGGAGCCCCGTCAACCTATAACCCAACCAATGCAAGGGAGGCAAGGCCCACAACTAGAGAGGAATAGATGGTGTGGTTTGGTGGAGGGGGGAAAAAAATCTAGTTTTGGTATCCCACCAGGACCCCTTTTCGGATATGCTCTATTGGGAAAGCATCTTTACCAAAATGGGTAGGAAATTGATAGGAACCATCTTATGCATGTTAGGGAGTGAGGACTATAGAGATTAATAGGGGTTTGCCGTTAGAGGAAATATAGAGATAGTGGTATTGTGGCCGGATTGGCTTTTACCCAAAAGTGGAAAGAAGTTCGTTGCTAAGCAAGTAGTGGGACTAAACCCACTTCTAGCGATCAGAAGGTAGTGGAATTGAACCCACCTACACATGACTAGAATGGTACATTGTGGGTGTTGGCTAAATACCTACAATAGACAAAATGGTCAGTGGAAAGCAATGGTAGAGAAGGGAAATCACCTAGGATTGATCTTAGGTATAAAAGGAATAGTACCTATGAATATGAAAGGGACACGAAATCATTAGACAATGGAGTGAAACATCAACAATGGTGTGAAGAACACAATACCTAAAAGAATTAGAGTAGTGAGTTGAAAGTAAAAGAAAAGAGAAAGAGGAAAAGAAAGTGAAACATAAAAGAGAATAGAAAGATGAGAAAGTCGAGTATACACGATAGACCTAACATGCATCACTACGCAACCTTTTCCCTCCCTCATACAAAACCATGCTCTCTGTCACCTCAATTTAGATGATAGCTATTCTGACCCATTCTCCAAACTACATAACTTTATGGCCTTGTAGAAATAAGGTTAAGTAAGTTAGAGTTTAGGCTATTTTTAGTATATATCTTGCGGAGAACCCTATTACTTTTGTTATTATGTTTGTTGTTATTACTATTTATTTCTGCTGCTAACATTCTCAGACTAACAGTTATTCTGCTATTACTATATGCATACACATATATATGTGTGTGTGTGTGTGTGTGTGTGTGTGTGTGTATCTTTGTTTTTAGTGTTTGGTCTTGTGCACAGACTGGTTCTAGTGGAATCCTACAGAGAGAGCCAGGCCTAACTTCCCTACCCTTTACAGAAAGCGTTAGCCCAATAACACAAAAAGGCACCCACAATGTTCAATTACACTTAGTCCCACACCATTTGTGTATTCTCCATTCATGCATCCCTGTACAGAAAAAACTTGCACACCACATCCAAAGATCCTTCTACATATTCATATTCTCCAAATATAGGAAGTAAGGCCTAGAGATCTCAAAACATTAACTACATATCTTCCCTACAAGGGAAGATCCTACATTCATGGGATCTTGGTCAGTCTTATACCACTATATAAGCACCAAGCCTCCTTCACTCCAAGGTACATGTAGTTTCCTAGCTCTTATACTCTTAGAGCTATTGGAGATTGACCTTTCACTAGCTTAACTTTCGGTGGGTCTTTGATCGGCATCCCACATGTGTTCTTTGTAGGTTTTTTATCTTTTTATTCTTCAAGTACCTTCAATTATTGCGTGTGTTTGTGATCAACTCAACTATGATTTTATGCATCATCAGTTGGCGCCGTTTGTGGGAAATGAGTGATTGGCCATATCAATGCTTATAAGAAAAAAAGTTGCATGGTCTAGATGCAGTCAATGACTACAACCAACTTGGAAATTGAAAACCCCTCCAACGCCTTGGAGAGGTAAGTGCAAACCCTCGTCGCTGCCATCGAGCGACTCACCTAGCAAAACTAGGAGCTCAAGCAATAGATGAACCTAATGCACGAGCATCGTGCTTAAACCAACAATCAACATGATGAACAACACAATGATGAACACGATGACTGCCATCTCCCGACGGGTGACCAACATGAGGGGGAAGACTAAGAAGAAAGCAATGTCATTAGTAGACGCAATAGATGATAGGGCACTAATCGTCAATCAAAGCTGGAGAGTAGTGTAATGTGCATGACACAAGATATGCAAATGATGAAAGACAAGATGGACATGATGATGAATGCCATAAGAGGGCAGGTATCCATCAACTTGGATAATCTTGTCCACTATACCAACTCTTCTTTCATGGCATAAGTTCATCTTATCCCATTCCTTCCAAGTTTCGGATGCCTCAAGTTGAGACATACGATGGGTCAAGGGATCCACTCGATCACCTAGATTCCTTTAAAACTCTTATGTACCTACAAGGCATGCTGGATGAGATAATGTGCAGAGCATTCCCAATCACTCTCAAAGGACTAGGTAGGGTATGTTTTAGCAAGATCACTCCAAACTTCATCTCAAACTTCAAGGAATTGAGTGGGCATTTCATTAGCAGACAAAGATACAAGAGATCATTGGCAAGTCCCTTGAACATCAAGCAATGAGAAGATGAAAGCTTGAGATTTTATGTGGCTCGATTCAACAAAGAAGCCCTCTTGATCAATGAAGCGGATGACAAGGTCCTGGTCACGTCCTTCACTAATGGACTCTACTCTAGAGAATTCCTCTTCTCCATCTATAAGAATGACCCGAAGACAATGACAGACATGCTATATAGGGCTATAACAACACATCAACATTTCCCAATGATGTTGAAATTCTAAGACCCAAGGTTGGTTTAGGGCCTAATCAGATGTTAAATTAACTTGAGAAATGTTAAAATAGAAAATATAACTTTTAATGAGCAAATAAATCTATTTTTGGAAAATTAAAGCCAAGGAAACCCTTGGCTTACGCACACAACCATGATGCAAGCGCATGTAGGCACAAACCTGAGGGTTCTAGAAACTATGAAAAACAAATTTTCTACATTAAAGACTGAGGTTTGGAATGAATCCCACATTGTTTGGGAGATGTTCCAAACTCCCATTTTCACGATATAAATAGCCATACATGGTACCTTTTTAAAACACACGGATATCCTAAGGGAAAACATTAAGATTCACTAGAAATAGTAAATCAAAGATGGAATTTTTCACAAAACATCCTCAAGACAATTTTATTTTGATTGAGGCCTTTTTTGGCCTTAATCTTTGAATTTAAGATTACTAATCACTTTTTCATTGATTGTGAATAGATTTGATTGAGGAGAACAGTCAAAAATCAAGCCTAGGAGTTTTTGTTTATGGTATTGAGTTCTAAGCTCCTTTCTCCCTTTTCTGTTTTAATTTTGTTCTTAATCTTGTTTCTTTGTTTGTTTATGCTTATATAGCTTAGTTTTAGTTAGCTTTTGTATTTCTAAGCATGTTAGATTGTTAGATTTATTGTTTTAAGTGTTGCTTTGTTCTTTTGTGTTTTCTACGTTCTGGGCTAGGGTTTTTGAGCCAGCCTACGCACGGGGTCAAAGTTTGAGCATGCATGCATTTGACTTGCACATGCAAACTTTTGCATGTGCGCGCATATCGCTGCCTAGAAACCCTAATTTAAGTTTTCTGCTTTGCTTCCTTCATTTGTTTCACATATTATGCCTCTGTTTTGATTCCTTTTTATAGATGTAAGTCCTTGTTTTTTGTTTATTTTTTATTTGCCTTTCGCATGTTTAAATTAGGGTTTATCTTTTGTTTCTTTGTTTTGATGCCATGAACACGCATTCACATGTTCAAGCATTGATGCCATAGGTGCTGAGATGCAACAAGGTAAGTGAGGTAAGCCATGCATTCACATGAACATACATGATGTATGTTTAATGATAGATATGAACATGTTTGTTTGGATGAGTTATTCTTAATGTATAGATGTAATCACATATCACTTGGATCTTTCTATGCTTGTGTTTCCACCATGATTGTTTATTGCCTATGTTTTTGCCTTGGATGTGATATGATGCTAGATGAATGCTAGGTTGATATAAGATCCAATGTATGTTAGGCTTGGGTTGTGATATGCCTTGATAGATGAATGATTAGGTTTTGGGATGATTGATGCCATAATTGTATGCTTAGATGTATGCTAGTGTGTGTGTGAGTATAGATGTAATAGTGAATATGCCTTTAATAGGATTAAGACATAAGACATAATGAGTGGAAGCCAACCTAAGGTTTGGGTGGTTTTAAGTGCCTAAAACCTTCCCAAAACCGTACCTAAACTCCGAACCCATACTTTGGTAGTAAGATCAAAAGGTCCTTACTCGAGAGGACGCTATATTCATGGTTCCTAAGCCATTGTAAAACTAGGTAGCGATTCTCCGTTGTGTCCACAAGGACTGCTAAGTATATGAATGCTGAAGACGTCATGATAGCCTGAGGGGGCAAACCAATGAAAAGGTAGAGTTAGGACTACCCTCGTCTGGATAGAAGAAGGAAGTTAGCTCGAATAAATGACAAAAGGGAATATAAGAGGTCAAAACCCCCTTTCAGAAGAGCAACCAACTTCACCTTGCTGAATGCTCCACTTGAGTAAGTTCTCATTGCAAGTAAGGAATAATCTAGCACTCAGGTGGCCTGACAAGCTAAAGAGTGATCCTAACAAGCCCCAAGGAACAAGTATTGTCGGTTCCTTCGGGACCACAAGCATGACACCTTTGAGTGCTACGACTTGAAGCAACAGATTGAAGCCTTTATCAAGCAAGGGAAGCTACAACATTTTGTCAAGCGAGAAAAAGCAGAAGGGAACCCATCTAAGGGTCTAAAGCCTAATGGTAGTGTAGAAGAATGCCCAAGAGTGCCGCTTAGAGAAATAAAGGTGATCATAAAAGGGACCACAATGGCTAGATCTTCTAAAACCCCAAGAAAGACTTACCTCTACATAGTGCAAAGTGTGCAGATTATGGTCGCCTACCTAAGTTGTCTAGGATGGACGACCCATCCATTACATTCACCAAAGAAGACGCTCGATGACTCCATCATCTGCATAATGATGCTTATTACCTTGTCCATAGCCAACTACATTACTTAAAGGGTGTTGGTAGATAATGGAAGCTCAGTTTTCATACTATACTATCCAGCCTTTCAACAAATGAGAATCGACAAGGAATGACTCCTACTGTCAGACACACTCCTCGTGGGTTTTGGTGGAACCAAGGTGTTCCCTGTAAGGACCATCATTTTACTAGTCATCATTGGCGCCTACCCACAGTAACTCACATGGGAAATAACCCTCTTAGTTGTCAATTATTTTCATTGTACAACACCATCATTGGGCGGCCTACACTTAACATGTGGAGGGCAGTGACCTCCACTTACCACCTGCTGGAGGACATTCCTCTAGATGATGAGCACCCAGACTAGATCACTTGTATTGGCACTCAAGTGAACTCTTAAGTTCATCAGGAACTCATACTCTTCTTTAAAGGCAATTTAGATGTGTTCGCCTAGAGTCATGAAGACACACCAGAAATTGATCGAAACATAATGGTTCACCAGCTCAATATCTCTCCATCCTTCCCTCCCGTACAACAGAAGAAAAAAGTCTTCATCCATAAGAGAGACAAAGCCATACCAAAGGACCTTTGGAAGCTGCCGGAGGTAAGATTCATCAGAGAGGTCTACTACCCTGATTGGTTAGCTAATATGGTGATGGTCAAAAAGTCGAATGGCAAATAGAGTATGCATGTGGACTTTATGTATTTAAATAGAGCATACCTGAGGGATAGCTACCTACTCCTCCAGATTGATCTTCTGGTAGACTTGACGGCTAGGCATCAGCTACTGAGTTTTATGGATGCCTTCGTCAGCTACAATAAGATTAAGTTAGACAAATCAGATCAAGAAAGACTTCATTCGTCACAAGCCAAGGGTTGTTTTGCTACAAAGTTATGCCCTTTGGGCTGAAGAATGCGAGAGCCACTTACTAAAGGCTAGTAAACAAGATGTTCATCCAGCAAATCAGACGAAATGTCGAAGTATATGTGGATGACATGCTAGTAAAGAGAAAAGCAAAAGACTAGCTATTAATGCCTTGCAGCGGTCAACCACCCATTGCGGTGAAGCTCGCATGCCCTTGAGGCGCATACATAGGGTGTGTTATGCGAGCTCAGAGCTCTGGTACCATGAAGAATGGTACACCTTTGGTGTGTGTGACAGAATCAGGTCAATTTTAATCGGATTACCAAGGATAAGTGAAGTCGCCACCAATCATTGGGTTTTTCTAAAGTGTGATTGGTCACCTGATTCTATTTGATTTTATTGCCAATCCTAGGCTAAGAAAAATGTCATTTTTCTTAATCTAATATGGATGGATAAAAAATCTTGATTCTTGAGTTCAGAAGTCTAATTACGTGTAGGGAAGGTGTTAGGCACCTCACAATGCTTGTTCGTAGATAGTCCTTTGTTTTGATAAAATATTAATTTTTAGACATTGGTAGTTAAAAACGAGTTATTAGAATTAGCTTTTAGGGCTTTAACGGAATTGGGTTTTGAGGTTTGATTTCAGAAAGTGTGTGGTATTGATCGATGCTTACTATGACAAGTTCACAGTAAATATAGCATCTATATTATAATATGGGCTTGAAGGTTTTACAATGCTAATCCTTATCTATTTAGATAAATTGTATTTGCTTCTATTTTGTTTTGTTATTTTCTTTCTATTTTTTTTCCCTCATCAGGAGGTAGTGGCAATTCAATTCTTAAGTCCCCTTGAATGTGTAGCCCGACTCCAACATCTCCATATCATCAGTACTAAGTGTTAATAAGTCCTTTAAGTTCTTGCATTCAGTTATAGCTTTTTTTTATGGTGACAAATTTGGACCAAATTGTTACGTTTAGTGTTTCATAATTCATATGGACTATGATCCAACTCATCAGTACTATGTGTTAACAAGTCCTTTAAGTTTTTGTATTCAGTTATAGCTTTGTTTTGATGTTGAAGATTTAGATATCTACCGTAAGTAAGTTTTTTTCTTTTGAGAAATTGTTCAAGATGTAATTGTGTGAACCTCTATTTTGTTTCTTCATAAATAGGTTATGTTTTGTGTAAGCCTTTGTTTTTTTTTTTTCCTCAAATTTCATCACAATAACTTTTAGGTGTAGAGTCAACAACCTTTAAATAATAAAATTCGATTGCATTAGCTTTCCATCCTATAGAATAGAGTATATTTATGTACAAAATGTGACACCCGTCTATAACATAATTTAAAGGCATTAATTTTGATGGTAAGAATGATACAAAGCTAAAGATGCACAAGAGTTAATTTGGTTAATTGAGTTTGTTTTTTTGGTATTTTTAGGTACACAACGATTTATTTAGGCTATTATCAAATCAGCCTCAACCTCGAACTCATGGTTTGAGATTTTCACAAATTTAGTGCTCAGTGAAGGCATTACAAGTTGAGTTGAAATGTAACAATATTTGATTTTCCCTGTTGACTGCAAAAGTTTGAGTTTTAAAATGTTTTAATTTTTTCACAAAGTCGTTATCCTTCTAATTATTTGTTATTATTTTAATATTTTTATAAAATTATTTTAATGATTTAATTTAAGAGAGATTACAATAAACAACTTCATTTTAAGAAGTTGGGTATTTTTGGTGTTTTAGAAGGTGCAAAAGTAGTGTAGAAAGTAGAGCCTTAAGTTGCACATTATTATGCTGGGTATCAAACTATCATCCTAATTAGTTTATATAGTTTGATGATATGGTTCCTTATGCTCTGAAGAGTGAAGAAGGTTGTGTATGGGCTTACAAAAAATATGATCGGGATGTACAAAATGATTTCTAAGCCTAAGGTTTGTGTCGATATGGGAATAATATGTGCTTGACGTATCATTCTTTGTAACTTTTGTTGTAAGTGAATGAACAAGTGCCTAGGGTAGTATTCTAAAGTTTTATTATTATTTTTGGTACTTTCGAGATTTTAATGTTACTCAAAATTTAAGTTAATTATTTTTTAAATTTGCACTTAATTTGGTAGATGGTCCATACTCCTAAATTTTAGGTCTTTTTTTTTTTTTTCCTTTGCTTGGTTAGTGTGGAAGTTCATGAAGGTTAAGGAATTAAGAAATAGGATTTTGGAAATATTCTTTTGCTCAGCTATTGGGATTTGACTAATAGATGTTAATGTTGAATTTGGCAAAATTAATTTTATTTTGGGTTAGCATAAGGCACCATCATTTGATTGGAATAATTTTCGACTTATAGTAACATCTTATAGGACAATTGAAAAATGCATTTAACATAAGAAGAAATAGAAATCAAGATAATTTTTCATAGGTTATATATGTATCATATTTATATAAAACTTTTCCAGCACATAGTGGGGGTTAGCAACTAGTTTTAGCAATAGGAGGTGGTCGATCTCACCAGTGCAGAGAAGGAGATTTTTGAATAGCAAAGATTGACCCACGGACTTAGGTACAATGCCCTCTCTCTCTTTCCCAAATTCTATTGATTTTAGCAAGGAGGAGATGGTCGACGGCTTGTGGATTTATTTGTGTCTATGGGTGTGTGTTTGGTGGGCTGTGGTCATGTGGTGTGGGTGTGCCGCAAAGATTGAGAAAGAAGAGATGGGTCATCGTTTTTGGGATATGAAGGAAACACGTATGTTTGAGGAATCTATTGGAAGTGGTGGATTGCATCTTTTAATTTTTCTTTTTTGATTACTGATTACTGATTATTGTCTTTGAGATGTATGTTTTTTCAATTTTGAGAGTTGTTGGGGGCTCTTTTTGTAATTGAAATTCTAGATTTTGGTTGGAAATTCTTGTTTGCTTTGTAAAGTTTCTGAATTTTGAGTTGTTGGGTAGTTTTAATTAAATGGTTATCAGTTTTGAATTTTGAGTTGTTGGGTAGCTTTGTGAAGTTTCTGAATTTTGATTTTTTGGGTAGTTTTAATTGATAGGTTTAATGTAGCAGTTTTCTTGGACCTTGTTCTCCATTAGGCAAATAAATTTGCAAAAATTTTATTGTTGTTTTTGTTAATATAGCTGAGTTTTTACTGCCTTGTTCTCATCTTACTCAAAAACTTAAATATGGGGAATCAGATATGATTGTGGTAATCTAGTTCGTGACATTGCTTGTTAATTTGAATTAAAAGGCCTTCAATTTTGTGGTAGGATCATATTTCTATTTTGGATTATTATAAAATCTTGGTTAGGTCAGATTTTTTTCACATCTCACTGTTTGGGTTTCTTGTACATTAAATGTTGAGCCTTTGTTTTTCAGTGTATGGAACATTGTATTATGTCTTTAAAGCTTAAATATATTCTCTTTTCTTCCTCTTCTTGTTACTAACTTGTAAGCAGAAGTGAGAATATTGATTACTTAGCATATCATGTATAGAGTTGCTGGGGGCTCTTTTTGTAACTGAAATTCTAGATTTTGGTGGGAAATTCTTGTTTGCTTTGTAAAGTTTCTGAATTTTGAGTTGTTGGGTAGTAAACGACAGTGAGATTATGCATATGTTGAGAATATTAATCTAGGAGGTATAATAGGTGTTAAGAGCTAATCATGCAAAATCTTAGGAGATTAGATAGAAAGAATATTTTTTTTAACTATTTAAAAAAAAAAAAATGATAGGAGAAACAAAGAAGTTGCAAAAAGAAGGTGCACAAAAGAAAATGGTCAAGGTAGGGTTGAAAGGTCACCAGGAACATAAAAATTTGGCAAGTACCTAGAGTGGTGAAACTGACTTAGCTAGAGGAAGACGAGTTATAAGGGATTGGGCTGTTGTGGCACATCAATGCATCTGAAAATTCTTTCATGGAATGTTATTGGCTTGAATGAGTAGGAAAAAATGCTCCAAGTTAGAAATTTGATTAGGAATTGGAGGGCTGATATTGTTTGTCTCCAGGAAACTAAATTGGAGCTTATAACTCAAGGAATTATTCGTAGTCTGTGGGATGGTCAACATGTGGATTGGGTTTATTTAGGTTTTGTGGGTGCTTCTAGAGGGGTACTTGTGATGTGGGACATAAGGGTGATGGAGATTGTGGAGGAAGCAGTGGGTCATTTTTCAGTTTCTTGTAGGTTTAAAAATGTGGTTAATCAATTTCAATGGGCATTTACTAGAATTTATGGGCCTAATTCTGACAGGAAAAGAAGGTTGTTATGGGAGGAGCTATCTAGTTTATGCAGTTGGTGGAATGTACCTTGGTGTGTAGAAGGAGATTTTAATGTTGTGTGATTTCCCTCTGAACGTTTGGGCTCTGTCTTTTTTACTCAGGCTATGCATCAGTTCTCTAATTTTATCTCTGAACACAGGTTGATTGATCTACCATTAAAAGGGGGAGTTTTACTTGGTTAAATTCTTGTGAGGTTGTTTCCAGGTCAAGGTTGGATAGTTTTAAGGATATATTTTATGTAATTGGCTAATCCTTTGACAAAACACACTTTACTTGTAATTGGGTAGATCTAAAATGTGTTTAGTATTTCAAGAAACATGTTGTTCAAGTCTAGTATTAAAGCCATGAAAATTGGACCAAGAAACAAGTGAAGAGAAGCTGTTCATTAAAGTTGGACAGATAGCTCGACAATTGCCGACAGATAGCTATCTATTGAGGTTTAATGAGTCTTGACAACTGCTGACAGATAGCTATCTATCGAGGTCTCGACAGCTGTTGACAGATAGCTATCTATTGAGAATTATGAAATCAGAATTTTCAGATTTAATTTTCGGCCCATGCTAACATGTATGTGTAGGGTTTCTTTTCTCACAACCCTAGACATATATAAAGCTTATTTTAAAGGTCATCACATATGAGAATACAAGAAGAACACATGAAAAAGTGACCGAGTGCCTTATTCTTTCAAAAAGGAGTTATTGCATCTTTGCGCCTTAGGGTTTTGTAACTAAGTGCTTCTTGATCTTTATTGTTGATGAAGTGAAGAACTTTGCAGCCAACATCTTCTTCAAGTTGGTGTGTTAGTCACGTACTGGGAGTCATGCATCATTGGTTAGTCACATACTGGGATCCGTGCAAAAAGGGCGGTGTTAATATATTGAAGAGTTTAGAGGTTTTGAAGTGGTAGAAGGTTTCTATTGTAAGTTCATCTATAGGGATAGTAGAGTCTAGGGATAAAGGTTTTGTATTAGATCTGAAACTTCTCTTTACTATAATGAATTGCTTTTTAGGAAGGTTTTCCCCCCAAGTTTTTTACTGTGAAATTAGTTTGTTTCATTGGTTTTCTTAGGTCATCATATCTTATCTTATTTATTTTTTCTGCTCCATAATATTGACATGATATTGACGTTTGTTTATTTTAACAAAGTTTATTCATAATAAATCTAATTAACAACTTGAGTTTAAAACTTGTTAATTCTATCAATTGAGGTCTAAATTTCTCAACAGATAGATTTCTTGTGACACCAACTTAGGAGGTTAAGTTTCCTTCTATTTGTCAAAAGCGGTTGTCTAGGTTGCTATCAGACCACTTTTTGATTCTTCTAGAGGGAGGCATTTTTTATAGAGGAAGGAGACCTTTTAGGTTTGAGAATATGTGGTTAAAGGATGAGGGTTTTGTAGAAAGGATACACTCCTAGTTGGCGTCTTATCATTTTTATAGAGCTCCTAGTTTTGTTTTAGCAAATAAATTGAAGGCTCTAAAGGTTGATCTCAAGAGGTGGAATATGGAGGAGTTTGGTAATGTAGAAGAAAAGGGAAAAAGTTGTGGAGTGATCTTTGGAAGTTGGAGACTGTTGAGGAAAGTCGTGTTCTTACGGTAGAGGAAAAGCTGGATAAGGAAAGGATTAGCAAAGAGTTGGAAAAAATGATGTTGTTGGAAGAAATTTGTTGGAGGCAGAAATCAAGACTTTTTCGCATTAAAAAAGGTGATAAGAACACAAAATTCTTCCATCATATGGCCAACTCTCAAAGACGGTTTAATTCTATTGATAAGCCTATGGTGGATGGGGCGATGTCTTTCGACCAGAGATCCATTACGGAATGTATTACTCATTTTTATAGAAGGCTTTACTTTGAAAATGAGGTTCATCACCCTGTTTTGGATGATGTGGAGTTTGGAAGAATTTCTGAGGAAGATACTTTGTGGTTGGATAGACCTTTTGGTGAGGATGAAGTGCTTGGGGTGGTTAGTGGATTCCATGGTGATAAGTCACCAAGTCCAGATGGTTTCTCCATGGCTTTTTTAAATCTTGCTAGAGGATTCTAAAATTAGATATTATGGTTGTCCTTCATAATTTCCATGAGCAAGCTGTGTTTGAAAGGAGTCTTAATGTTTCTTTCCTTACCCCCATTCTCAAGAAATCTGATGTTGTGAAAGTGAAGGATTTTTGTCCTATTAGTTTGGTGGGAGGGATGTATAAGATTATATCTAAGGTTTTGGCCAATCGTTTGCGAAAGGTGGCACATAGTCTTATCTCAGATTCTCAAAATGCCTTTGTTAAAGGTAGGCAAATTTTGGATTCTGTTTTAATTGCTTCTTAATGTATAGATAGTAGGATGAAGATGGGGGTGCCAAGGGTTATTTGCAAGTTGGATGTTGAGAAAGCTTGTGATCAAGTGAACTAGAATTTTCTTATGTATTTTCTTAAGTGATGTGGATTTTTAGAAAAATGGAGAAGGTTGATTATGTGGTATATATCAACTATCAAATTTTCTATTCTAATCAATGGTACTTTGGTTGATTTTTTTTGGAAGCACTAAGGGTGTTCGTCAAGAGGACCCATTATCTCCGCTCCTTTTTTATATTGTCATGGAGGCTTTGAGTCATATGTTGGATGCGGCTGCTATGTTGGGACAATTTTCGAGCTTCTCAGTATGTAATTCAGCTAGTATGTTGCTAACGATGTCCCGTCTCTTATTTGCAAATGATACACTTATTTTTTGTGATGCTGACTCCCATCATTTAACTGCTTTGTGTGGGATTCTAGCCAGATTTGAAGTGATATCAGGGTTAAAAATTAACTTACTGAAGTCAGAATTGGTCCAATAAAGGTGGCTAATCATATGGAGTACATAGAGACTTTCTTTGGAGTGGTATTGATGCTCCTAAGGTTCCTCTAGTGTAATGGGCTAAGGTTTGTATGCCGGTGCAGAATGTTGGTTTAGGGATTCGACGGTTGAGAAGATTTAATTCTGCTTTGCTAGGCAAATGGTTGTGGAGACATGGAGTGAAGAGAGACGCCCTTTAGAGGAAAGTCATTGAAGCTAAATATGGGGATGAAGGGGGTGGTTGGTGTACCAAACCGGTATTAGGGGCCTATGGTGTTAGTGTGTGGAATTCTGTTAGTAGTGGCTGGCTGGACTTTTCTAAATTTCTTCGGTTTGATGTGGATGATGGTACTAGGATAAAGTTTTGGGAGGATGTATGGTGTAGGGATTGTCCCCTTAAGGAAGCATTTCCAGAAGTGTATACTATTAGTCGGGCAAGGGAGTTTTTTTTGTGTCAGAGGTGATGTGTTTCTCTAATAGGAGGCTTCATTGGGACATTCAGTTTCGTCGTCCACCAAAAGATTGAGAGTCAGAATCGTTTGATCTTTTTTGGGTTGTGTTTTATTCCACGAATGTGCAGAGTGTTCGTGATGACAAACTTTGCTAAAAGCTAGCAATGAGGAGAGGTTTTGAGGTTTGAGGCTTCTATTACTCTTTATCTCCTCCTGTCATTGATTTTCCTTGAAAAATGGTGTGGCAATCTAAGGCTCCTCCTAGAGTAGTGTTCTTTTCTTGTACTGCTACCTTAGGTAAGATCTTAATTATGAATAATCTTTGGAAGAGGCATATTGCAGTGTTAGAGTGGTGCTCTATGTGTAAAAGGTGTGGGGAATCGATGGATCATCTTCTTCTTTATTGTCCTATAGCATATGAGTTATGGTCTATGGTTTTTTGTTTGTTTGGTATACATTGGGTTATGCCGTATAAAGTTAGTGCGGTGTTAGCTTCTTGGTAGGGGAAGTTTGGTAGACATTGAAATATAGGTTTATGGAGGTTTGTGTCACATTGTTTGTTTTGGTGCTTATGGCGAGAGCGAAATGCTAGATACTTTTAAGGATTGTGAACAGTCTATTCTTGACATTAAGTTTTTCTTTTTCCATACTCTCCTTGAGTGGAGTTTAGTTTTGCCTTCCTATTCTTGTTTTTCACTCCCCGATCTTATACATCGTTGTAATCTGGGTTTTTTATTTATGCCACTATAGTACACTTCCAGTGTACTTGCTTGGTTTTTTTAATAAAATTTCTTACGTTATTTATTAAAAAACTATTTAAAAAAAATACTTTAGTAGTTGAAATTATTGAAATCAAATATCTATAAAATCTATTTTAGATGAGAAAAGCCATTGATAATTTTTTTTTTGTCTGCCCAAGCAGAAGCTGAAGCTATACTGTTGGCGATCAATTTGGCGAGGAGAGCTTGTGTAAGGATTGTGACTATTGAAAGTGACTCTCAGTTATGTATTGAATGCTTTGAAGGCTCCAAAGTAAAGGATCCCCTGGAGATTGGTTAATTTTGTTTTTAATGCTCTTCAATTTGTTGGTCCTTTTGATTAAATTGTATTTACTTGAGTTAATAGTGTAGCTAATATGGATACCCATGAATTCTATATGTGGTTTTTCTGGTTTGGCTCATAGTCATCTTAGTTTTGCTGAAGTTATATTACCCCGAAGGCCGATTATCAAATGTATAACAATTTAAGTTTCTCTTGGTTTCTTTATTTACGTTGGGAGTTTGTAATTCTCTCAATCGCTTATGAAGCTATGCATTGTAATCCTTTAAATGAGTAACTGTGTAGTAATGGAGTCATTTACTTAAGAGCGATCGACCGTCCATTGCAGGTCTAATGTAACAGTTTGGTTTCTAAAAGTCATTATTTCCTGTCAATGCTAATTGGTTTGTTGGTCTGTAGTTTTGACCATACACAATAGAGATTGTTATTAAAAATCACGAAAATTACAAAATTGTTAAATATCGACTCCATCTTTTCCAGCTAGCAATTTTGTAATAATATGCAATCATATCTGTTTGTAATACAGACTTCTGAGCACCTAGTTACCTATCCTGTTGCCTATAGTGTTGTAAACGAAGTTATTTTTCCTAGGTATGATGTTGGCATGTTGCTAGTAACTTACTATAGTGTCTAAATTTATATAGGCTTATGCAGCAGTGCTCAAACTGAGCTTTCTTTTGTGTTCTATATGCTAGTGTCTACTTTTCAATCACTAGGAATGAACTTATTACAGTTAGTGGGACCTTATTCCAGCTATGGTTTATGGCTGAACTTATTTTGCTAAATCTAGGACCTTGGGTTGGAATGGTTTGGTATTCATAATTGAAACATTTAATTTATGTTACTTGAATTGAGAAAATTATATTTGATTATATGGGCTTGTTTATATGCAGGAATGAATATTGTATTCAATATAATTGCAAATGAATCCTCATCGTCCAATGATGATGAGTTGGAGATAATTATACGACTTGCTATAGAAGAAGAACGATCAAGATCTGTCATCCTTCTATTCAACGCCGTAGGTTCATTGAGCGTGATTCTTTGCAAGGCCACAAAAGGCTTTTTCTTGACTTATTTGCTGAATCACTGGTATATCCTCCAAATGTATTTTGAAGGAGGTTTTGAATGAGTCGTTCTCTTTTTCTCCTTATTATATCTTAGGTAAAAGAAAATGAGTCATACTTTGTACAAAGAAGAAATAGTTCTAAAAGGCTAGGGCTGTCTTTCCTTCTAAAGATGACTGCTACAATGAGAATGCTTGCTTATGGAACAACAACTGATTTGGGTGATGAATATGTTAGAATTGGTGAAAGCACAATAATGCTAAGTGTTAAAAAAATTGTTAAAACTGTTGCTTTCAATATTCTAAAAAGTACTTAAGGTCGCCTAATGGGAATGACATTGTCGGATTGCTGGCACTGGGAGTAAGCTGTGGATTTCCAGGAATGTTAGGAACATTGATTGCATGCATTGGAAATGGAATAATTGTTTGACTGCATGGAAAGGTCAGTATACTGGTCATATTCATCAACCAACAGTTATTTTGGAAGCTATGGCATTATATGATCTTTAAATATGGCATGCATTTTTTGGATTACCAGGATCTCATAACAACATCAACGTGTTAGACCGATCCCATGTATTCATTGAGGTTCTTGCTGGGCGATCTCCTTCAATCAATTACTCAATTAATGGTTATAACTATACAATGGGATACTATCTTGCGGATGACTTATATCCTTTATGGTCCATATTTGTTAAAACAATTCAATTCCACGAGGAAATTAGGAAAAAAAAAAATTTTGTTGAAAAGCAAGAGGCAACAAGAAAGGATGTAGAGCGAGCTTTTGGGGTGCTTCAAGCACGCTTTGCAATTATTCGTGGAGTTGCACCTTTCTTCAGACCTGAAACTCTTAAAGACATTATGATGGCATGCATAATATTGCATAACATGATTATCGAAGATGAGCGTCATCTTAATGGAGCTGAAGGCATTGATTATGAGCAATTTCATGGGACTACCCATAACCCAGTGTCACATGATCATACGCCTGAATTTACATAGTTCATTGATCGTCATTTTCAAATTAGAGAAAGGGGAACTCATTCTCAACTCTAATTAGACCTCGTAGATGTTGACACCCCATTTTGCAACCTGCATTTAACTTCACATGGAGGTTAAAGGGTAATTTCATCTTAGAAATAGGCATCTTAATTGTAACAATTAGATAATTTCATTTCATCAAAATGATCTTGATGTTGTAGCAATCAAATCGATTGGTCCTAAGCCCTAATTGAACCATCAAATTGAAAGTCATCGTGAAATCAAGTTTTAATGGCTGAGATGCACTATCACAAATTGAGTCCGACTATATGTGATTATAAATAATTGATTCCAATTAGTTATAATTATAATCAATTTGAGGTTAATGACGTGTTAATTGGCTAGGATTATATGGTAAGGTTGCACATATTTAATTAATTAAATAGTCAAACATTAATTATTTAATGAGTAATTTGTGTAATTATCATTTTAATTAGGGTAAATTTGGAACTAATTAAGTTTGAAATGGAAGTGATTGGAGCTTATTAATGTTAATTGGAAACTAATTTGGAACCTATTAATGTTAATTGAGCTGAAATTGTTTTCTAACAAATGACCTCTGCTCACTATTTCGTTGATATCTCTCAGAATATTTTGAATCTGTGAGTGAGGTCAATTTTTTCAGAAACTAGACATCCAGGGCTTCAATTTGAGCACAAGAACGATACAATTCCGATAAGAATTGAGTAAGATATGATATTTTGGATTTGTCTCTGCAGGTTGTTACAATAGCTGTGAGAAAAACCGAATTTTATTTACTCGTCACTCCCACCAATCTCTACATTTAATGCACTAGCTTTCCCCAAAGTCTGAAATAGGGTCTAAGTTCATGATTCATTTTGATCCTTTGTCAACCCTCATTAAATGATATTTCATTTATATTTTTTCGACTACAACTATATAAACCCTCCCTTTTCCATTCCAAGGCACACAGAAACATCATCTCTTCTCATCTCTTGAGTTATAGAGAAGTAGAGTAGTCTTATCATATCTTGGTCTTCTTGAGACTTAAGATATTGAGTGAGACTCACTCCTCCTCTCCTAGTTCTTCTTTTCTACTTCACCCTTAGGACCTCCACTAAGAGTCTCCTCCTCCTCCACCGTGTGGATTTTGTATGCAGATTTAATCCATTTCTCTAACTTTTTATTTTATTTTTTATTTTATACTATTATGATGAGATTAATATTAGAGCATGCTAGCGTTTACTTAAATTCCTTCAATATGTTTGAATGTTCTTAGATGTTCATATTCGTTCTTCACATATTCTTGATTGTTCATTACATGTTCATGCATGACATTAGCATTGATCTTAAATCCACATCAAAAATATGAAAAACATGTTTGTTTCATAATTCTCTTAAATCTTTGAATCAAGGATATCATCAGTCTCACACATTCACTAGAATTTATTTTTCAATACAAATGCAAAGATTAATAAATTGAATTAGGGTTTATCACATGCACACTCATTAAATTCAAGCAAACAATGAACATGCAATTGATTAATAACATGTTGGATGATGTGACATGAATGTTGGACATCATAGTCTAGAAAATTGGTTTCACTAAGCAAGGTAGGTGCCTAACACCTTCTCACCTTGTAACTTAGTCTCCGAACAATTAAGGGTTAATAGATCAATTCTTATCCATGTAATTTTCAATCTCTAGATTGTGACTAGGAAACAAAGTCATGTATTTTATCTTAGATTGTATCTAGGACCAAAGTCATGTAATTTCTTATGATCAATGTACATTTCTTCTCGAATCAATAAGATGAGGAATTTCTCAATTTTGGTTTTCTTATTTTTTTTCCAATAATTAAATAAGTGGTGACTCCATTTTAAAACCCTTAATCTAAAGAGGAAAATATAATTAGTCAAACCTCCATTTTGAGAGGTAATAACACGACTCCACCAATTCATGTGAGTTTAGCCTAACACCAAAAAAAAAAAGAGAGAAAGGTTAGGGTGCAATCTCTCATAGTGGCGACTCCACTGGGGATATTGAGGGTTAAGCTTTAATTAGGTTATAGTGGCAAACCATGTCATTTTTGGTTTATTGCTTTTTTGTTTATAATATGTTTAACATGTCATTATATTGCATGTCATGCATCATTTACTTGAATGAAATTTATTTTATTTGTGCACTAGCCTGGAAGCCTGGTAGTATTAGCTATGGATTGTGGTCTTCTTGAGACTCACATACCCAGCGATGAACCTACCACCCACTGCGACAAGGATCATCATGATTATGCCATAGTGGTTCATAGGGACAAACTGTACTGTTCGGACCAACGCGGCGCTCTTGCCATCACAAGTTGGGAGGTACAACATCCTAACTTATAGGGACCTTTAACCTACCTTCTATCTATGTTGTAATGACTCATAAAACCTACCTTTAGGTCGGTCCAAGTAAATTGCATTATGCATGTGTTTGGTCGTTGTTTGGACCATGATAAGCTTAAGTCGAAAGCTTGAGCCTATCATAATTGTTTGAACCATGTATGGTACGAATAAACTCAAGCCCAAAAGCCTATGATTGAACTCTACTCGACATGGAGGCCCAATTTGTTTTTCTAGTGAAAATATAACATGTGTGCATGCAGTTTTCCAAGTGCAAGCCCATTCAAGTGAAGGTTCAGGCGTTTAAAGTTCAAGCTTAAGTCAACCAAAGCTCATCGCCAAATTCATTTGCCAACCCAAAATCATTTCTTGTAGCCATGGTTGAAGAGAATACATCGAATGAGCCCATGACCAACTTCCATGAATTGTTCAATACTTTGGTGGCGAGCCAAGCCCAACTTCATGAAGAGTTCAACTCTTTGAGTCAAAAGCTTAAAGGAAAAGATATTGCCACTTTCCAAAATGGTGAGAATGAAGTTCAAGGCCCACAATTGATTGAAAGTGAGAAAAAATTGAAGGAGTACTTGGATCAAACGGAACAACTATTTCAAAAGTTTTAGTGGAAGGAAGATGCCATGAACTTCCATTCTCTTTCTCTCTTCTCACAAGTTAGAGCTCCACTCAAATTCAAGATGCTAAGCTTGGACAAGTTTAATGGAACAGGTTGCCCTAAGGCCCATTTGAATATGTACACAAGGGCCTTCCAACCCTTGGGAGCTACTAAAGAACTTTTGGTCCAAATATTCCAAAATGCACTTACTGGTGCTGCACTTTATTGGTTTTTGAATTTTGAAGACTCTTTAATCTGTACTTGGGAGTTGGCAATGAGTTCTATAAGTAATACAAATACAATACTGAAATGGAAATTACTAGGAGTGATTTGGAGACAACCAAGTAAAAGCCCAAGGAAACTTTCTCAGTCTTTATCACAAGATGGAGTGCAAAAGTAGCACAAATGACAGATAGGCCCAATGAAGAAGAGCAAATCCAAATGGTGATGAAAAATTTGTTGCCCATATACAACAAACATCTCTTTACCCAATACTTTCCCAACTTCAAAGCCTTGATCATAGCTAGTACTCAAGTGGAAGATGTTGTTAATGAAGGAAGCTACACTTCTAAGAAAGCGACAGCCCACACCACCAATGAGGAAGCAGTCAATGTTATAGATTACCTAGCATCATCAATTACCAATCCTAGGCCTTGAAGGAAGTTCAGTGAACTCCACATACCCATGAGCCAATTGTTTGGAAAGCTCAAAATTGATGGATATCTCAACCCACTTGACCCTCACCCTCATCCAAGCCCGCCGCTGCCAAAAGGGTACAAGACACATGAGTTCTACAAATATCATCAAGAACCTAGCCATCAAACAAACAAGTGCATCAACCTGCGACATGCCAATCAAAATCTAATTGATGAAAAAGTTATCACTCCACCATCATCTGCTGGTTGATCAAACTTTGCCTAAGTTCAATTCCACAAGTTGTTGAGTAGAAACTTTTTAATTTTTGGTGCTTATTTAGAGTTTGTTCTTGGTCAATAAATTTCATGATTGGTGAATCATACTTTTTTTTTTTTTGTTTCATTTTGTTCATTACCAAAATAAAATAAATAAAAAAAAAAAAAAAAAAAAAAAAAAGAGAAAAATTTTCAAACAAAAAAAGTCTTCAAACTAGAGGCATTGGGTCCTTGAGTCATTTTCAAAAAAAAAAAACTTTCAACTAGGTTCATTGGATTTCCTAGTGCCTTTTTCAAATAGGCCCAATTTTTCTTTCAAGGACTTCAAGATTTTTCTTTCAAATTCTTTCTTTTCAAAATGGTACATGAGGATCCCTTGGACAAAACTTTTTCTAAATCTTGATGTTCAAAGGCTTGAGCAATCAACTTGTACCAAGGAATGATTAATTTCATTTGATCATGTAAAGACTTTTGCTACTTAACTTAGAATATAAGAAGAAATGGTCTTAAAAGGCAATCAAAAAGAATCCATCCATCAGAAAATCTCAAGAATCCATGCACTCGATCCAATTTTCAAAAGTCTTTTGTTTCATAACATTAGAACATTCATACTTTTTCTTTGAAGATAAATTTATTAAAAGAACTTGAGTCACTGTGCCTACAAGCAAGCATCACTAGGGATAGGAGACCATCTTTGGTTAAACCAAATTATTTCCTATTACCTAGAATGTTCATTATCCATTACTAGCCCATTTAAGCCTTCAAACATTTAGCCTTTTTTCATAAACCCAATAAAATCTAAACTCGGTGTGGAAAAAATCAAGTTATGCATACTTAAATATCATGTTGAGGAGGACTCAACCTCATAGCTTTGAAGCTAATTGACAAAACTCTCGAAGAAGACATGAAAGATAAGTAGAGAATTCATTAAGCTAAAGATAAGAGATCATCAAAGAAAAATGAGGTTTCAATCAAGAAAGGAAAGAGAAAAGAAATTCCACCAATGTGAGAAAAAAAGTGTGCATCAAGTTTGAAGAGCCTAAAATTCATTGTACCAAGAGGAATACAAGATTCATCTAAAAGATAGTTCATCAAAAAAGGAAAAGATTCATCAAGCATAGAAATGTGCAAGTGCATCTAGGCAAGAAAGAAGTTTAGAGAGTGCATCAAAATGACTTAATTTGAGAAAAACTAGAGAGGCAAAAGATCCCCAAAAATTCATTCAATCAAGAGATGAAAGACACAAAAAAAAAAAATAAATAAAAATAAACCCACTAGGTTAAAAACCTAAATGGGTAGTCTAGGCAAAAGAGAGAGAGAGAGAGAGAGAAAAGAAAACCCATTAGGTTAAAACCCAAAAGGGCAGTCTAGGCAAAAGTTAGGGCCAAAGAAAAGAAGAAAAATAAAAGAAAAAAAATGGAAAAATCCTAGCAAATTGAAAACTTGAAGATGTAATCTAAAAAGAAAAGGATTTTACAAGATGAAAGTCTGGAGGTATTGTGGGCACAACGGAATGGAGTTGCCACCTAGTTATATGGTCTAGAAACCATGAATATAGCATCTTTTTGAGGAAGGACCTTTGATTTTACTACCAGAATTTGGGTTCGGAGTTTAGGTACGTTCTTGGGAATATGTTAGACACCTAAGATCGCTCAACCCTAAGGTTGACCTTCCATCATTGTGTCTTATACCTTAACCTCATTAAAAGAACTTTCAACACTTGCATCTATACTCACACACACACTAACATGCATCTATGCATACAACATGACATCTTTCATCCCAAACAAAATATAATTATCTATCAACTCAAACAAAAAAGAGACAAACATATTAAAGAAACACTAGCATTTATCTAACATATGAAAACCCTATCATACACCTAAAACAAGGTAACAACTTACACATGGCAGCAAAGCATATCATCATAGCAAGGAAAACATATTACAAACTCTAATCATACATCTAAGCATGTTCCATCATATCAATAAAGTAAAACTCTAAGACAAATGCATGGACACTGCTAATGCATGACTTACCCTTTACTTACCTCTTAGCAGCACCACACCTATGACATCAATGCATGAACATGAGAATGAATGGTATTAACATTAAGAAACCCTAATCTACACATGCGATAACAAACAAACATGTTAAAAGGTAAACAAATAGTATGGGGCTTGAAACATATGAAAAGGAGGTTACATAGAACAAAAATGTGAATGCAAAAACGAAACAAACAAAAATTAGGGTTTCTAGGTAACGAGATCACGCACGCTATAATAGATATGTGTACGCATGAATTCAGCCTGTGTGCGTAGGCTAGATTATGTGTACACAAATTCTTACCCAGAAAACCTAATTTACATAGAAATAGAGCAGAAGCCAAACAAAACATAAAATGTAAAATCTAACAACCTAACATGCTTAAAGGCATAAAAAAAAACCTAACACTAACCTAAACAAACATGTTTAAACATAAACTAAACAATAGAAATAGATTAAAATAAAGATTAAAGGCAAAAAAGAAAAGGAAATGTTTAAAAGGATACCTTAAAGTAAAAGCTCCTAGGCTTGATTTTTGACCGTTCTCCTCAATCAAATCTATCATAATTCAATAAAATAGTGATTAGCAATCTTAAACTCAAAGAATTGGGGCCAGAAAAGGTCCTAATTAAATAAAAATGACTTGAGGGTGTTTTATGAAAAACTCCTTTTTTATTCACTATTTTCTAGTGAATCTTAGGTTTTTCTCGTAGGATTTCTGTGTGTTTTGAAAATGTACTATGTAAGGCTTTATATAGTGGAAAAAAGGAGATTGGAACGGCTCCCAGATGATATGGGATTTGTTCCAAACCTCAGCCATTATTGTAGAAAACTTGCATTTTTTATGCTTTTGAAACCCTAGTTGCGTATGCAAGAATGTGTTTGCGTACATATGCTTTAGCTTGTGTACGCAGGTCACGACTCACGTACGCAGGCCGAGGGCCACTTTGGTCATTTAATTTTCTATATTTTCCATTTTAACACTCTTTAAGTCATTTTAATATCTGATTGGGCTCTAAATTGGCCTTGGGCCTTAGGGTTCGAGTATCATTGAGGAACAAGGGCCCGAGTTGTAAGGGGTACAAAATACGGTATCTACAGGTATGATTCAAGAGGAATGAGCATAAAAACAAATGTTAATACAAGTAACCAATGAAGATTAGTGAGAAGATGACACAAAAGAAATGGAAAAACTTCTCCAATATTTGATTTTTGAGAAATGCATACTTGGGGGGAACATCATAGGAAATTTTGAGCCTTTTTATATTATTAATTTCGTACTTAAACCCGGCCTATATTACAACCTATGAGTAAAGACCTCCTTGAAGTCTTGCTAGTTATAGGCATATCTTAAACTTTAATATTATTTTCTCTTAAATTAAAACAAAAAGAAAATACTTAAAATTGTCAAACCTCACAGGATGATATGTCCGAGGACAAAATTTCTCAAATTCTCAAAATGACTCAAAAGAACTTTCAAACTAGGAGCACTCTCCTCATTTGCAACCAACAATTTGATTCCTAAATATTATCACATTTCATTTCTTGATTGCTTTTGGAGACTTAATCAGATAGTGTTCAAAAAAAATAAGCAAATTTGATTACATAAGTTTAATGATCTTGATCCTTCCTAATCAAAGAGGTTTTTTTTTTTTTTTTTTTTAAACACTATAATTTTTCAAAATAGTTGTTCAAAAGCTCACCTCTTGTTCATAAAAAGAAAAAAAGAAAAAAAGAAGAAGAAAGAAAGAGAAATCTCATTTCCATTATTAAAAAAAAAAAAAAAATCTTTCTTTTTTAAAATCTAGTTCTCCTAAACTATGTCTTGACCTGATTCTCTATGAGAGAGGTACGTAAGCAACCTTTCAAAGGCCCGGTCCCAATCACCCAAACAACTTTAGGGCTAGAAGTCAAAACAATGTGACAAAATTGTTTGGGTGCATGTTTGGCTAAGCCCATTTGTTTTTCATAAGGCATGCTTAAACTTGGGGCATTGACCTATTTATATTATATGCGGATATGTACTTCTCACGTGAAAGCATGTTTTCATTTGAGGCATCAATCCTTTTTTTTTTTTGCAAGCATGTCCACACTAAGTGTAATGGCCAAAAATGTTTTCATGATAACTAGTTTCTAACAAGCTAGAGAAAGAAAGCTATTTTGCAGGAATCAAGGGCTGTAGACCATGAACTTCTTTCATGTTCCCCAAGGGTCGCAACATCAAATGAACTCAGCTTCCATCCAAGAATGGAATATGCCCCAAACTAGAGGCATTGGCTAAGTACTTCCAATTCATTTCAATGAATAACTCTATTACTAATTGAAATTATCTTTTTGCAGGAATTCAGCAAGGACACTTATCTAGCAATATGCATCAACTTCTAGCCAAATTTATTCTCATTCAAAGTATAAGTTTTCAAAAAAAAAAAAAAAAAATCATCATGAACAAATTAAATCTTCATCACTTCTAGTCCATCCATTTTCATCTTCATCTTCTTCACTTTTTGATAATGAACAAATCTCCATTTTCAAAGGAAAAATCTCTAGGAAAAATCTCCATATTTCAAATAAAAAATTTCCATGAACAAACCTTCTTAAAGTTTTTCAAATCTTTAAGGAAAAATCTCCATGAACAAATCTTCAAAAAGGAAAGATCTCTATTTTTCAAAGGAAAAATCTCCAAAACTATTTTTCAAGGAAAAATCTTCATTAAAAATTTCCAAAATTTCAATGGAAAAATTTCTAGAATAAATCTTCAAGGAAAAATATCCATGAACAAATCTTCAAAAGGAAAAATCTCCAATGATTAAATATTCAAATCATCAAAGGAAAAATCTGCAAAACTATTTTTCAAGGAAAAATCTCCATGAATAAATCTTCAAAAGGAAAAATCTCAAGGAAAAGTCTCCATTTTTCAAAGGAAAAGTCTCCAATGAATAAATCTTCATTAAAAATATTCAAATCATCAAAGGAAAAATCTCAAAAACTATTTTTCAAGGAAAAATATCCTATATTTCATTAAAGTTTTTCAAAAATGGAATGGAAAAATCTCCATGAATAAATCTTCTTTAAAGCTTTTCAAATGTTCAAAGGATAAATCTTCAAGATAACTCTTCAAGAAAAAAAAAAAATCTCAATTTTTCAAGAAAAAATCTCCAATGAACAAATCTTCATTAAAAATTTTGAAAACTTCAATGGAAAAAATCTCCAGAATGAATTTTCAAGAAAAAATCTTCATATTTCAAAGGAAAAATTTCCATGAAAAAATCTTCATTAAGAATATTCAAATCTTCAGAACACATCTTCAAATGAAAAATCTCCAGAACAAATGGTGGACTACAATCTCCTTCCATCTTCTCTGGTGGTCGCAACATCAAGTTAACTATCTAACACTTAGCACTCATCTGAGCATGCAAGATGTCCTAAAGTAGGGGCATTGGCCAGGTTTGTCCAATTCTTTTCAATGAATAGCTTTGTTATTGATTGAAAATATTTATTTTGTAGGAACTAGGGTACAAGACCTAAACACATTGGCATGAATAACGCCCTACAAGAAATACATCGGAACTCTAGGAAGCACATCCAAACTTCAAAATCTTCAAACCTTTGGGAAGCACGTCCAAAATTCAAATCCTTGGACCTTTGGGAAGCACGTCCAAAATTCAAATCCATTGGGCCTTTGGGAAGCACGTCCAAACTTCAAGTCCATTGGACCTCTAGAAAGCACGTCCAAAGGTCAAATCCTTTGATCTTTGGGAAGCACATCCAAAATTCAAGATCTTTGATCCTTTAGAAAGTACAACCGAAATCCCCATTTTGTTTAACCTTTGGTAAGGATGTCTTGTACTCATTTTTTTCAATAAAAAAAAAAGTTGCATGCATGAACTATGTTTGGACCTAATCCTCTTACCAAGAGGCATGTAGGCAATTTCCCTTGAGATTCTGTCCACATTTTGATCCACTACACATTGGTCTGCATTTTGATCTGCATTCATCATTCATTCATCATGGTTAAATACTGATTGCAAAGTTTGGTGTCTTTTTCGTACATTGACATTCACTCTTCAAGCTCTGTCAATGAGGGGCATTCTGTTGACACCCTCATTTTGCAACCCACATTTAACCTCACATGGAGGGTAAAATGGTAATTTCACCTTGAAAATAAGCATCTTAATTGTAGCCATTAAATCCTTAATTTCATTTCATCAAAATGATCTTGATGTTGTAGTGATCAAATCGACTGGTCATAAGTCCTAATTGGACTATCAGATTGAAAGTTATCTTCAAATCAAGTTCTAATAGTCGAGATGCACTATTACAAATTGAGTCCGACTATATGTAATTATAAACAATTGACTCCAATTTATTATAATTATAATTAATTTGAAATTAATGATGTATCATAATTTGATTGAATAGGATTACATCTTATGGCAAGGTTGCACACACTTAATTAGATAGTCAAATATTAATTATTTAATGAGTAATTTGTGTCATCATATTTTTAATTAGGGTAAATTTGGAACTAATTAAGTTTGAAATGGAAGTGATTGGAACCTATTAATGTTAATTGGAAACTAATTGGGACCTATTAATGTTAATTGTGCTGAAATTATTTTTTAACAAATGACCTCTGCTCACCATTTCATTGATATCTTTCAGAATATTTTGAATTTGTGAGTAAGGTTAATATTTCTAGAAACTAGACATTTGGGACTTCAATTTAAGCACAAGAACGAGAGAATTCCGATCATAATTGAGTAAGATATAATTTTTTGAATTTAGTTTTGCTTGCTGTTACAATAGATGCAGGAAAACTTGAATTTTGCTTGCTCATCACTTCCACCAATTTCTACATTTAATACACTAGCTTTCCATAAAGTCTGAAATAGGGTCTAGGTTCATGATTCCTTTTGATCCTTTGTCAACCCTCATTGAATGACCTTCCATTCATATTTTTTTCACTACAACTGTATAAACCCCCCTCCTCCATTCTAAGGCACACAAAAACACCCTCTCTTCTCCTCTCTTGATTTCTAGTGAAGTAGAGTAGTTTTGTCATATCTTGGTTTTCATGAGACTCACTCTTACTCTCATAGTTCTTCTTTTCTACTCCACCTTTAGGACTTCCACCAAGAGTCTCCTCCTCGATCGTGTGGATTTTGCATCCAGGTATAATCCTTTTACTAACTTTTTATTTTTAAATTTTTTATGAGATTAAGATTAGAGCATGCTAGTGTTTACTTAAATTCCTTGAATATGTTTGAATGTTCTTAAATGTTCATATGCATTCTTTACATGTTCTTGGTTGTTTATCATATGTTCATACATAACACTAGCTTTGATCTTAAATTCGCATGAAAAAAAATTTGAAAAACATGTTTGTTTCATAATTCTCTCAAATATTTAAATCTAGGATATCGCCAATCACACACATTCACTTAAATTTATTTTTCAATACAAATGCAAGGATTAATAAATTGAATTAAGTTTTATCACATACACACATTAAATTCAAGCAAACAATGAACATGCACTTGATTGATAACATGTTGGATGATGTGACATAAATGTTGGTCATCATAGTTTAGAAGACTGGTTTCACCGGGTATGGTGGGTGCCTAACATCTTCCCACCTTGTAACATAGTCTCCAAGCTTAGATCAAGGGTTGATAGATCAATTCTTATCTATGTAATTTTCAATCTCTAGATTGTAACTAGGAAAAAAAAAGCCATGTACTTTATCTTAGATTGTATCTAGAACCAAAGCCATGTAATTTCCTATGACCAATGTACATTTCTTTTCAAATCAATAAAATGAGGAATTTTTCAATTTCGGTTTTTTAATTTTTTCCAATAATTAAATAAGTGGTGACTTCGTTGTAAAACCCTTAATCTAAAGGGGAAAATATAATCAGTCGAATCTTCATTTGGAGAGGTAATAACACGACTCTACTTATTAATGTGGGTTTGCCCAACACCAAAAAAAAATTGGTCAGGAGAGCAGTCTCTCACAGTAGAGTACTTGTGGCAACTACATAGTGAATCATAGGTCCTTGTAATAATGAATCTCTTATTTGCACGATATTATTTATGTAGAATTTCATTTATTATTTATTATTTGCATGGTGTTGTGGGTTGAGGCAGTAGCGGCGTTGTGGTGGTTGGGATGGAGAGAGGAGAAAAAGGAGAGAGGAGAGAGAAAAAAATAAATACTTAAATGAAATAAGAAATAAAGTATTGAATCTCTTGCATATGCATAAAAACATGGATAACTAAACTAGTAAAAGTGGAGTGTTTTAGGTTAGTTTAGCAAATAATTTGAGGAGGTTGATGTGAATGCTCTTATATTTGGAGAAAATAACACATGATATCATTGTGTGCATTCACCAGTTTTAGAAATCCAAATTTTCTAATATATATATATATATATATACAGATCAATAGATAGTCTCACCTCTTTATTATTATTTTTAATTGTCGTGTGATTTTAATTGATATGGTGTTATAAGTTATAAGCATATATTTTTCACGCATGATAAAAAAAAAAAATGTCAAATCCTTTGATCTTTGGGAAGCACATCCAAAATTCAAGATCTTTGATCCTTTAGAAAGTACAACCGAAATCCCCATTTTGTTTAACCTTTGGTAAGGATGTCTTGTACTCATTTTTTTCAATAAAAAAAAAGTTGCATGCATGAACTATGTTTGGACCTAATCCTCTTACCAAGAGGCATGTAGGCAATTTCCCTTGAGATTCTGTCCACATTTTGATCCACTACACATTGGTCTGCATTTTGATCTGCATTCATCATTCATTCATCATGGTTAAATACTGATTGCAAAGTTTGGTGTCTTTTTCGTACATTGACATTCACTCTTCAAGCTCTGTCAATGAGGGGCATTCTGTTGACACCCTCATTTTGCAACCCACATTTAACCTCACATGGAGGGTAAAATGGTAATTTCACCTTGAAAATAAGCATCTTAATTGTAGCCATTAAATCCTTAATTTCATTTCATCAAAATGATCTTGATGTTGTAGTGATCAAATCGACTGGTCATAAGTCCTAATTGGACTATCAGATTGAAAGTTATCTTCAAATCAAGTTCTAATAGTCGAGATGCACTATTACAAATTGAGTCCGACTATATGTAATTATAAACAATTGACTCCAATTTATTATAATTATAATCAATTTGAAATTAATGATGTATCATAATTTGATTGAATAGGATTACATCTTATGGCAAGGTTGCACACACTTAATTAGATAGTCAAACATTAATTATTTAATGAGTAATTTGTGTCATCATATTTTTAATTAGGGTAAATTTGGAACTAATTAAGTTTGAAATGGAAGTGATTGGAACCTATTAATGTTAATTGGAAACTAATTGGGACCTATTAATGTTAATTGTGCTGAAATTATTTTTTAACAAATGACCTCTGCTCACCATTTCATTGATATCTTTCAGAATATTTTGAATTTGTGAGTAAGGTTAATATTTCTAGAAACTAGACATTTGGGACTTCAATTTAAGCACAAGAACGAGAGAATTCCGATCATAATTGAGTAAGATATAATTTTTTGAATTTAGTTTTGCTTGCTGTTACAATAGATGCAGGAAAACTTGAATTTTGCTTGCTCATCACTTCCACCAATTTCTACATTTAATACACTAGCTTTCCATAAAGTCTGAAATAGGGTCTAGGTTCATGATTCCTTTTGATCCTTTGTCAACCCTCATTGAATGACCTTCCATTCATATTTTTTTCACTACAACTGTATAAACCCCCCTCCTCCATTCTAAGGCACACAAAAACACCCTCTCTTCTCCTCTCTTGATTTCTAGTGAAGTAGAGTAGTTTTGTCATATCTTGGTTTTCATGAGACTCACTCTTACTCTCATAGTTCTTCTTTTCTACTCCACCTTTAGGACTTCCACCAAGAGTCTCCTCCTCGATCGTGTGGATTTTGCATCCAGGTATAATCCTTTTACTAACTTTTTATTTTTAAATTTTTTATGAGATTAAGATTAGAGCATGCTAGTGTTTACTTAAATTCCTTGAATATGTTTGAATGTTCTTAAATGTTCATATGCATTCTTTACATGTTCTTGGTTGTTTATCATATGTTCATACATAACACTAGCTTTGATCTTAAATTCGCATGAAAAAAAATTTGAAAAACATGTTTGTTTCATAATTCTCTCAAATATTTAAATCTAGGATATCGCCAATCACACACATTCACTTAAATTTATTTTTCAATACAAATGCAAGGATTAATAAATTGAATTAAGTTTTATCACATACACACATTAAATTCAAGCAAACAATGAACATGCACTTGATTGATAACATGTTGGATGATGTGACATAAATGTTGGTCATCATAGTTTAGAAGACTGGTTTCACCGGGTATGGTGGGTGCCTAACATCTTCCCACCTTGTAACATAGTCTCCAAGCTTAGATCAAGGGTTGATAGATCAATTCTTATCCATGTAATTTTCAATCTCTAGATTGTAACTAGGAAAAAAAAAGCCATGTACTTTATCTTAGATTGTATCTAGGACCAAAGCCATGTAATTTCCTATGACCAATGTACATTTCTTTTCAAATCAATAAAATGAGGAATTTTTCAATTTCGGTTTTTTAATTTTTTCCAATAATTAAATAAGTGGTGACTTCGTTGTAAAACCCTTAATCTAAAGGGGAAAATATAATCAGTCGAATCTTCATTTGGAGAGGTAATAACACGACTCTACTTATTAATGTGGGTTTGCCCAACACCAAAAAAAAATTGGTCAGGAGAGCAGTCTCTCACAGTAGAGTACTTGTGGCAACTACATAGTGAATCATAGGTCCTTGTAATAATGAATCTCTTATTTGCACGATATTATTTATGTAGAATTTCATTTATTATTTATTATTTGCATGGTGTTGTGGGTTGAGGCAGTAGCGGCGTTGTGGTGGTTGGGATGGAGAGAGGAGAAAAAGGAGAGAGGAGAGAGAAAAAAATAAATACTTAAATGAAATAAGAAATAAAGTATTGAATCTCTTGCATATGCATAAAAACATGGATAACTAAACTAGTAAAAGTGGAGTGTTTTAGGTTAGTTTAGCAAATAATTTGAGGAGGTTGATGTGAATGCTCTTATATTTGGAGAAAATAACACATGATATCATTGTGTGCATTCACCAGTTTTAGAAATCCAAATTTTCTAATATATATATATATATATATACAGATCAATAGATAGTCTCACCTCTTTATTATTGTTTTTAATTGTCGTGTGATTTTAATTGATATGGTGTTATAAGTTATAAGCATATATTTTTCACGCATGATAAAAAAAAAAAAAAAAGTTCATAAATTTTTTTTTTGAGAGTTTTAAATTAAAATCACATATACTGTTAAACTATGTTAATTGAAATGAATTAGAACTCATCACTTGCTTGGATAAAACAACACCTTTTTTTTTTTAATTATAAAATTTTATAAACTTGGATAAAACAACACAAATACATATTAAATTAGGTTTTGACATTTTGTTTTTGTTAATAAATATGTTGACATTGTTGTTTGCTTTAATGATTGGCTTTATATTGATTTAGGGGTAATTTCACTTTTTATCATAAATTATACCCCATTTTACATTTACTCTTTAAGCTATTGAAATGCATGATCGACTCCTGAAATTATAACTTTGTAACACTTAACCTTATGTCGTTTGTTTTGATGTTAAGTATGACAAAATGTAGAATCGAAGTACCAATTTACCTTTTACTGGCTATTTTGAAAGGATGGGTAAAATGGTCTTTCAATACTAAATTATGTTAGACCTAATCCCAAAACAAATGATAAAGAGTTAAGTGTTATAAAGTTATAACTTTTGAATTGTGCATTTTGATAAGTCAAGAGGCAAAATGTATGAAAAACAAAAAGAGACAATTTCCTCATTAATTTTTGAACACCCACCACCACACACCCCATAAAAAAAAAAAAAAAGTTCATAAATTTTTTTTTTGAGAGTTTTAAATTAAAATCACATATACTGTTAAACTATGTTAATTGAAATGAATTAGAACTCATCACTTGCTTGGATAAAACAACACCTTTTTTTTTTTTAATTATAAAATTTTATAAACTTGGATAAAACAACACAAATACATATTAAATTAGGTTTTGACATTTTGTTTTTGTTAATAAATATGTTGACATTGTTGTTTGCTTTAATGATTGGCTTTATATTGATTTAGGGGTAATTTCACTTTTTATCATAAATTATACCCCATTTTACATTTACTCTTTAAGCTATTGAAATGCATGATCGACTCCTGAAATTATAACTTTGTAACACTTAACCTTATGTCGTTTGTTTTGATGTTAAGTATGACAAAATGTAGAATCGAAGTACCAATTTACCTTTTACTGGCTATTTTGAAAGGATGGGTAAAATGGTCTTTCAATACTAAATTATGTTAGACCTAATCCCAAAACAAATGATAAAGAGTTAAGTGTTATAAAGTTATAACTTTTGAATTGTGCATTTTGATAAGTCAAGAGGCAAAATGTATGAAAAACAAAAAGAGACAATTTCCTCATTAATTTTTGAACACCCACCACCACACACCCCAACCCAAATCATCATATATTAAAATGTAAAACTAACCTTCTAACTTTCTTAAAATTTTATTTTAGTTTGTTAAAATTTTTTGAAAAGACAAATCTGGAAAATATTTTTAAATCATTAATTGAACATTTTTAATTTGAAAAAAATTGAAGAAAAATTTAAAAAATTGAAAAATAAACCACAGTATACAAAAAAAAAAGTTGATAAAAAATCCTTAATTGAATAAACTTGAAAGTTAGAGGACTGAAATGAAATCTAAAAAAATTTAAAGGATCTATTTTGCATTTTAACTTAATAAATAATGAGAGATAACCCGATTCCAACGTCAGCGGTCTAGATTTGGATAATAAAACGCACCGTTTCTTAGCGGATTGTAGCGGATCCGAAATAAAACCCTAGTAGCATCAGCGCAAACCCTAGTACTTGGCCACACACACGCCTCTTTATAAGTAGCAGTAACCAACACAAGAAGCTCAAACCTCAAAAGCCACAGCCATCTCTGTGAGCGTCTCTCATCTCGTATGTGCTAGACTCTCCTCTTTTCTCTTTCTCTTTCGCTTGATTTTTATGATTCGTTGTTTTCTGTTATCTATTTTTTTTTTTGGTAAATTTTTTTTATGCTATCATACCACTAAATTCTACTATAGTGCACCTAAAGAATTGTGACATTGACTTTGAAAAACAATTAATAACTCACAATAAATTTTGACATGCAAATAAGTTACAAGTATGATTGGATAAAAAAAAAATAAAGGGAATTCAGATAAATCCTCAATTTAAATTAAAATGCAATCCTTAAAGGTCAATTATTAGCATAAAAATGATCCAAAATGCTTAATTTCTTATGAACAATTCTTGATAGAATTTTATGCTTTTTTCATAGAAGATTATACCTTTTTTTTTTTTTCACAACTAAAATGCAGAATGAGTGATTTATTTAATTTAGTGACATCTCACTCGACTCAAACCCAATATTCACCAACAAACAAAAAAAAAATTAAGAGAATTTTTGGTCTAGAATAGGGTACAAAAATTAATCCAATCACATGACCATATTTTAATCAAATTGCAACTAAATTTAGCCAATTGCCTAAAAATTGATGAAAATCAACAAAAATTGGGGTCTAACTATTAAAACCAAGAAATTCTTTATTTTAAGGGCTAAAATCTCTATCAAATTATATGGGTAGACAAAATACAGTATTGAAAATAACTTACAAAACAACAATTTATTTATTTAAATTTTTTTTTTTTGGAAGGTGTTTTTCAACCCAACCTAACCTTGTGTCACAGGGTCAACTTTTTTCTCAAATTCTCTGCTTGTAATAGCCTTAAGTCTCAGCCAACACACACACACACACACACACACACACACACACACACACACAGCAAAAACGATTAGAACATATTATTACCAACACACACTGCAAAAACGATTAGAACATATTATTACCAACACACACTGCAAAAACGATTAGAACATATTATTACCAACACACTCACACAACACACACTATGTTTACAGGGAACCACCCCAACCTTTAATACTCAATCTCAAGTACAAAGGAAACCCTTACAAGCCTGGAGAAATACACAGAATTTACTGCTAAGTAACTACCTAAACCTTGGACCATCTACCACTTGTGTTTGAAGATGCACCACTTCGTGAAGCGGTACCCTTGAATATTCGGGCTCAGCATTTCCTCCTCTATCTTCTTGACTCTTGGCTTGTCCTTCCGTGTATCTTTCATGGCGTCGCCTCCTTAGACTAATCTCCCTAGTCAACTCTTAATTTGATGGGTTAATTTTGCCATGGTGGCCGCCATGGATTGTACATGTTGGATGGAAGGCAGTTGCGTGATAACGCTGACTGTCGATCATGGTGGGGATTACTAAAGGCATCCCTACTCTCCTTGTGGCCTAGACCATTGCCCTTGATCTTGTCTAAATCATGCAGCCTTTTGTCAGAGAAAGATAAACTGCAAAACACAAAATAATCTTCCCATAGACAGTGCCAACTGATGATGCAAGAAAATCGTTAGCTGAATGCTTGGGCTTCAATGATTAAAATTGCTTGAAAGCCTGAAAAGAAAAACAAAGATCAAAGGAGACGGCTAACGCCAAGAACCTTCTGATGCTTAAGTTAGTTTTCTCTCTTAAATTCTGGAGTTCCAACTTTTTGGGAGTTGTTAAAACTTACCTTCATTTATGTGAATGAGTTTTATATAGTGTGCTTTAAAGCGGTACTTGTTGTAACTTCCCTATATTTGAGGAGGTCAGAAGTTTCAAGGTTAACTTCCACAACGCTATAGAGTTAGAATATTTTATCTTTTTCTATAACTTTCGTTGGAAGTTAAGTATTAAGTAGGAACTTATAGGATGAACCAGGATTTTATCATGCCTTGAAATAATAACATGTGGTTCAATTTACTGGCTCTTGTAGATAAATCTCATGGAATTTTCCAGTGTGGGGTCATCCAGGCGCTTGCCTCATGGACACCCTTATCCCATAGACGACCTCCTATAAAGGATGTTCATTCTTATCTACTTGACTGAGACTCTTATGGACAAGTTTGGAGTTGGTTAATTCTCAACTCATCGTCAAGGCCTATAAAAAAAAAAAAAAAAAAAAAAAAAAGAGTTTGCCACAAGGGATATAATAACTAGCTATGGCGCAGTGGTTAGGGCGTTAATTAAAAATTACTCCATTGAACCTAAATTCTATATGTGGTGCAAGCAAATGGTTATTTTTTATGAATTAAAAAGTAAGCTATGTCAGTGGTTGAACCGTGACTGGTTCTGTTGAACCGTTCAATCTAACTGCAGTCTAAGAGGTTCTCTAATTATTTGACAATTGTGGTTCTAGGTGCTTAAAAACCCAATTTTCAATCTGACTCTTGGTTAACCGGTCAGACTACCCGGTCCGGTCCAAGTTTTAAAACCATGCTTATGCGACAAATGTCTAATTTCATTTCAACACTATTTTTTTTTTCTTTTTTACTTAAATGCATATTGCTCTCTCTTTTTCTTTTTTTTTTTAATCTTTTCATTTCACTTATCGTTCATTCGTGAGAAGCAATTTGGTAATTTACCAACAAAAAAAAAAAAAAAGGTTGTTTGGTACGGGTTAAAAAAGAAAATGATGCATAAATTGTGAAAGGTTGGGATCTTATTTTGAACTTTAGGTTGGGTTGGGCTTTTCGCTTATAGTTTTCTCAATCCATCTTACCAAACGTGACCTACTATGTACATAAGTGCATAATTCATGATCCCAACCCAACACAATCCATGTGGATTGAGTTGGGAATTTACCAACCTAGCAAGGTGTTAGGAGCTTTAGTCTATGATGATGATGGCATGAGGAATGATGGTGTTTGGGTAGCATTGGGCCAACCAGATGGCTTTGTGTCTCCTTAACAAATCAATGTTTCCTCATACCAAATTAGTTATGATCCTTAGTGCTCTTTAAGGGGGACATGCTTAGTCCCCCAACTTAAGTTAGATCGATGAGCAGCAAATGAAGGCAGCATATGGAGGCACCTTGCTCACATGATGCCCCAAGGCCATGGCATAGGAGGTCCATGGTGGGCAGAGTTGGTTTTCATGATAGGTGGCAACAAGTGGTGTCAACCCAATATGGTGGTGCTTGGTATTGGTGGCTTAGTGGCTAATTGCTTGTGTGCGGGCTGGGTGGCTTGTGTGCAAGGCAGGGTTGGGCTGCCATGATGATGTGCAATTAGATACTATGTGTAAGGCATGGGCTGGTGGGTGCTAGCCTAGTGCATGGACAAATTCTAGTGGGCTGATGGGCAGTTACCTTGTATGTGTGTTGCATGTGGGCAGGCTATGTAGCTGCTAAGGGAGGGCTTAGGCATGGACCAAACCTCCCAAAACGTGGATAGACATGTTGTGTGGGCTACTGGATGATGGGCAGAAGCCCATGATCTGTTGAGACATGGGTTGTGACATGTGCTGATGTGTAGTGGTAGATACAAGCAGTGACCAAACAATTCTTGATGTTCCTGATGTTCTGGCCTACTATGTAGGGCTGGAAACATGGGAAGAGAGCCAGGAAAGTAGCAGTTGATGATGTCCTAAGTCAAACACAAGTGGTAGATGGTCCAAGGTTTAGGTAGTTACTTAGCAGTAAATTCTGTGTATTTCTCCAGGCTTGTAAGGGTTTCCTTTGTACTTGAGATTGAGTATTAAAGGTTGGGGTGGTTCCCTGTAAACATAGTGTGTGTTGTGTGAGTGTGTTGGTAATAATATGTTCTAATCGTTTTTGCAGTGTGTGTTGGTAATAATATGTTCTAATCGTTTTTGC
>NW_027069627.1:784842-834048 GCF_002906115.3 Quercus suber | reverse complement strand
GTAAACAAACCTAAGGTATATTCGTCTGACTTACGGACGAGGTAAAACCTAAAGCGTATCCAAATGATGGACGAGAATTGCACGCACATTAAAACAATTGAAATTCAAACTAGCTAGAATAATCCACATTGTGGACGAGTAAATGCTGGAAATGTCTTGCTTAAAGACACACAAAATTGTCCAAATTATGGATGAAAAGCAGAACAAGCTAAGTCTCTAGACGAGGTAAATTGGAAGAAGAAATGCCATTCACAAGATGAGTTATACTCGTAAAATTTAAAGGATGGTGAAAAATGTTAAACATGAGAAAATTCTTGACATGGACGAGCCAAGTGCCTTCATGAGTGGACAGACCACACTTAGAACTAGTAATGGATGATGTAAATAAAGAAATGTTTGTCCATACAATAACATGGTCAATAGTAAATAAAGAAGTGATGGAAATGAACATTCATTCATAAAATTTTAAGAAAAGGGTAGACAACCACCGTCCAAAAACCCTTATAAAGTAAAGCCTAAAAGGCAATTGTTTGGAAGCTCGTCCTAAATATGATGGACGAGTAAAATGTACTTAGATAAATTTCAAACTGTCCAAAACAACGGACGTAAAAAAAAAAAAAAAAAAAAAAACAAAACAGAGAAAGAGAAACTAAGATGCTAAAATTTGACATTTTCATTGAGGGGGGGTCATCTCCAATGTTTGGGTTGTCTTGGGCAGGCTGATTGGTGGCATCATCTTTAATGTTAATATCTTCAGAGCTCATTTGGAAGAGAGAGTTTGTAGTAGCACCAAGGTTGAGCTTAATGTAGCTAAAGTCAACTTCAGGAAAGTTTTCCATAGCGTCCATGCGAAAATCTACGAAGCCAGCTATGTAGTTGGCGTCTAGCAAATCAGTAAATTCTTTAGAGGCCCTAAACTCCACTACCACATCCTCTTTTGCCTTGTTAAGAAGGATACTTAACTCGTCATTCCTCTTTTGAAGGTGGTCAAGACGAGTATCCTTCTCTACAATATCAACTCTAAGCTCTTCAACCAGGTTTTGTAGCTCCTTGGCCACGTCTTTAGCCTTGACTGCCACCTCAGCCCACCCCTTGTAGTCATTCTTGACCTCCTGGATCCTTGTCTCAAGCAAGATCCTCATCTTGTCCATCTCTGTGGCCTGCCTGGATGCAGCGATGAACTTTGACATTACCTACACAAGTGACTAAAAATTCTGTTAGAAAATGTGTATATATATATATATATCCACACACACACACACATATATCACTATGATAGGACGAGATAAAAGTAATTACACACCTTGAAAAGATCATGAATAGAAAAGTGCTCAAATTCTTTCAAGGACATGTTATAGCACACGGCCATGTCGTTGCTAGCCATAGCCTTCTCAAACCTCTCCCAAGCCAAATCCTCATTTTCAAAAAGGTTTATTGGAACCTTTTGAGAAGGTTGAGATGAGGCAGGCATAGTAGTTTTGGACGGAGGAACTCTAGTAGGCTCAAACAAATCTATATCCTAGATTTGAATAGATGGTTGTTGAGAGATAAGAAGAGTAGGAAGGCCAGGCTTGACGACTCCAAGCTTGGACGACCTATGCTTAGCCCTCTTCTCCTTACGACGGCTTGGAAGATTTTCCAAGTTTTTCTTTTGTCACCAACAGCTGGACGAGGCTGAGATTGGACCTCCTGCCTAATTGCCTCGTCCACCACTTCCTTTCCTTTGTTTTCTTTCATGGTTGCCATCCCTGGAAAGAAAAACGTTAATCACTCAAGAAGTGATATTAAAATAAACTCTTAAAAAAAAGAGAGAAAAAAGAGAAAGAGAGGGAAAAGAAGGCTCACGTCTATGGACAATAAGCTCGTGAGCTAGAGCTTCTGTAGACGGCTCAGGACCGAGTCCCTAGATGGCAAGACGCTGAAGGCTCACTAAAGAATGAAAAGCCTAGTTAGTGTATAGACGAGCCTTTTGGATACATTCAAGATAGAACCTGCTTAAAGATGTTCGTCTAACACCTAAAAAAAAGAAAAAAAGAACAAAGAATTGTTAGACCATTACAAACAAAAATAAAATATATAATGAAAATAATAAAATGATAACAATAATAAACATACCTTCAGGATGAAGGTTCCCTAACTCTCCAGTATATGAGGCAAATGGATCCCTGCCAACCTTAACAAGGTGTCCAGCCCAAAAACCAGAGACGAAGAAAAACTCCGTCTTCCAGTTCCTATCTGAGGTGACAAGGGATTTTATTAGTCTACAGTCTTTCCCTCTAGCTATGAATTGGTAAAAGGCAAGGGATATTGGTTAATTTCTGAGGGCTTGTAGTAGTAGAGGAACTCATCCACAATAAGAGGACAATCCTCGTTAAATACCCCTCTCCACAAAACTTACATAGAGACGACTAGCCTTCATGCAATAGGATTAAACTGACATATTCCTAAGCCTAACCTGGTAAGTAACTCCCTAGCAAAGGCATTAAGGGGCAACCCCAAACCCCCTAAAAGGTATGCCTCATAAATACCTACGCTAAAACGAGATTGACAACACCACTCCCCACAAATAGCTAACCTAGGGTTTAGGTTATCTGGAATTTGGTATCAACTCCTAAGCGATGCTAACCTCTTTTCATCCATTTTAGAGTGGACCCCTACAACACAACTATACACTGTCTCAACCTTATCTTGAAGAGTGGAAAAGGAGCACTTGAGGTACCAGGCCTAGACCCAGACACTACCCTCGTCCTAAGTTGTTCCTGAAGGACCTTTAATGGAACCCCAGGGACACTGGATGTGTATTCCTTGTCTGTAGTGTACCCCTCCACTACTACTAGAATTGCTACCACTACTATTAAAACTGTAACTAGTTGTATCATGGTACTTGTCTATGGCCTTATCAATACTATTGCTAGATGAGGAAACAACAATTTCAGAAATTTTGAAGAAAACTTAAAACCTAAAGACGAGGATGAAGAGAATACCTGGATCTAGACAAAGGGAGACTATAGACACGGAAAAACTTTTAGACGAGATGCTAGACGAAAAATGTCAATGAAGAAAATTTCAAAAATGTGAAGGGTAGGAAAGGAATTCTACTATTTATAGGTAGTGGAATTTGGCATTTGAAATGACATGACCAACCAAAAAATGACACGTGGCATACTCTTTGAAAAATGAATCAATGTGACTAGTCACCAATGAGATCATGACACGTGGCACACCTAACCGCTGACATAAGGACACACGTCCAAAGAATAGCATTAGGCTATACAGTACTCTAGATGACTCTTGGATAAGGGGGCAACTGATGGTGAGCTGAGAATTAAACCAACTCCAAACTCGTCCATAAGAGTCGTCCAAGTCAAGTAGATAAGAATGAACATCCTTTATAGGATGGTCGTCTATGGGTATAAGGGTTGTCCATGAGGCAAGCGCCTGGATGACCCTTGACACTTGGAAAATTCCATGGAGATTTATCTACAAGAGCCAGTAAATTGAACCACATGTTATTATTTCAAGGCATGATTAAAATCCTGGTTCATCGCTATAAGTTCCTACTTAATACTTAACTTCCAACGATAGTTATAGAAAAAGATAAAATATTCTAACTTCTATAGCAGTTGTGGAAGTTAACCTTGAAACTTCTGACCTCCTCAAATATAAGGGAAGTTACAAAACAAGTGACCGCTTCAAAAGCACACTATATAAATGCTCATTCACATAAAATGAAGGTAAGCTTTAAACAACTCCTAAAAAGTTGGAACTCTAGAATTTAAGAGAGAAAACTAACTTAAGCATCAGAAGGTTCTTGGCCCGTTAGCCCCAGTCTCCTTTGATCTTTTGTTTTTCTTTTCAGGCCTTTCAAGCAATTGTTAAATCATTGAAGCTCAAAGCATTCAGCCTAACGATTTTCTATGCATCATCAGGCCTTGTGGCAAACTAACTTATATGAAGTATATTTGAAAGAATGCCATAAAAATAATTTAAACTTTCATTACTATATATTTATTTTATAATCAATATTAATAATATTTTACTATATCATTTATTTTTATTATCTATCTAAAAAGGGGGAATATATTGAAATAATTATAATTAAAATCCTTCAAATATATTCATATTTCATAGTTTTATACTTAAATAATCAACTATAATTTTCAATGTTTTTTTTATGCTTTATTATTTTTATAAATTTTCTTATAATTTTTTGAGACTAATTTTATTTTTCTTAGATATATAGTCACGAGGATTCACATTTTACACACCAGAAAGCTAGAGCGTAACATGGCTCTGACATACATAGCCCAAGCCAAGCCAAGCCAAGACAAAGGAGCCCTCCCACCCATACATAATAATTCACACCACGTTGTCACCACTCAAAGACAAAAGTCACTCACTCTCATCCTCACAGTCATAGAAACACCACTAGGTTGGGTGGCTATGAACACATATTGTCCAATCTAGACCCACATACTTAATTTATACCTTACTTACCATTTTCAATCTCTTTACTCTTTTTATTACGCTTGGTAATCACCCACCTAATTCAAATACAAAAAATGATGATGCACACAAAGTTAGATTCCGATGTAACAAGGGATTTTTTTCAAAATAACACCAATTTTCAAACAATTTTATTAGTTAGCATCATTTCCAAACTATTTCGGAAACTAACATCTTAAGTCTGTGAGACTTGAGTTTACAGTAGCAAATCGAGTATCACAGATTCGGTTTCTATGAAAATTCACGTGGAAATAGAGTCTTATAGACTCGAGTTCCATAAAAGAAAACCTAAATATCAAAACTTGAAACATAGCATGGGAAGCTCAGATGGAGAACTTTGGTGATATATCAAGACCCAGAGAGACCTAGAGTGATAGATCAAGACCAAGAGAGAAAATAAACAACAAGAATGAAGAAACCCACCCAAAGACCCCGAGAGCTTGATTTCAATCGCCGCTGCCTCCACCTGGATTTGATCTTTCTAGTTTGTTGTTTATGTCTTCATGGTTTGGATTTCATTAGAAAGATCTCTTTGGTTTGATCTCTCTGTTTTATGTCTTCATGGGTTTTTGGGTTTGATTTTTCTCTGTTTATTGTCTTCATGTTTTAAGTTTCTCTGTTTGATTTTTCTTTGTTTGATCTTCGTGGGTTTCTTTGTTTTTTGCTTGTTTGCTTTTGTATGTTTTTGTGTTTGAAGTTTTGATTTCTGGGTTATTTTTTGTGGAACTCGAGTCTCACAAACTTGAGTTCAACGTGAATTTCACAAAAAATGGAGTCTATGATACTCGAGTTGCTACAGTGAACTCGAGTCTCAAATGCTCAAGATGTTAGTTTTTTAAATAGTTTAAAACAATGTTAACTAACAAAATTGTTTGAAAATTGGGGTTATTTTTTTTTTAAATCCCATAACAAAGCCTAGACCTGTTGTTGACACGGTCACCAAAACACCCCGTATATTACATATAGAGTCCATCGTATGATTCTTACGATGGCAACAAGTCGTCTTCCATGCAACCCACCATGCAGTCCCACAGAGAGTCCCTCTCACCCTTCCTACGACCACCACTCCCTTGGAGAGTCTCTCTCACTGGAAGCATAATAATAACGATAAGGGGTGGCCCTTTGGCCTGAGTGTGATGTGATTAAAGAGGAAGGAGATTATTATTATGGCCATGGAGAGATGATGTATAGTCGGAAAGGGTACCTCTTCCTGTTGAAAAGGTGTCAGCTTTTAATTGTGGTGTTTGGGTTTGTTGTTATTTTCACTGTCTTTTGTCTCATCCTTTGGGTTGCTCCTGCTAGTCGTCCTTATAAACCTCGCGCTTTTGTCAAGGTAAAAATTTTGATGATTTCTTCAATTTTAACTAGCTATGTTTCTTTTAATATTTTAATAATAAAGAATAATCATTATACTAAAGTAAGTTCTCTTGAAGTGATGTGCCTAAAAAATAGGGGTATGATATGATAATATATTGAGATTAGTGAGAATGGGATGGTCATTTGGTTTTGAAGATGAAACCCCTAGGTTAAAAAAAAAAAACAAAACAAAACAAAACAAAACAAAAAAAGGCTTTCTTATAATATTGCTTTGAAGTTTAGGAGAAATTATACAGTCCTCATGGTGGACTATGTCATTTGTCCACCAATCCAGTAAAATACTCCTACCTATTTAAAATTACTGAGTTAGTATTCAGTTTTTATTTAAAACTCCACATTTTTAAATAAGCAGGAGTCTTTTACTGGAATGGTGGACCACATCACTTGTCCACCATGAGGACCTTATAATTTCTCGAAGCTAGTGTGATTACATTTATTAACTCATTAACAGTGAGCTTTGCTTTTGGGCTTTTTGTTGAATTAGTACATTTTTGGTTGTCAATGCACCATCATATGATAGGGATTTTTATTTTTATTTTTATTTTTTGTTGTTGTTGTGGAAAAGAGTAGAAACTTGGATTTCTTGTTTTGTACTTTGAATTTCCTTAAAATGAATGGGTGATTTTCATTATCTAGATTTGAGAATTGAAGTAACAGCTCGAATCTCCCCTTGTCCCTCTCGTTAGGGCCAAACAATTACTTATATATGCCAAAAAAAAAAAAATGAAGCAACAGCTTTTGTCTCTAGTTCAATGTCTTTTGTTCTGAAATAACAGTTATCTGTCTTTGGATTAATTTTTATTCATTATATGGATATCATTATAGTTATATGGTCCAACATTTCTTTATTTGGAATCATTTCTTATCTGGCTTATGGAGATTTTTTCTTCTTCTTTTCTTCTTGTAAGGTTGAATTTAATCAACCATTTTGTTGGCTTGATTCCGTGCCAAATTTGCTTGCAATTCAGCATTTAGAAACCCTATATTTAGGTGGGAATTATGTAAGGGTAGTGTGTGAGAGAGTTTGAAGAAAAGCTCAAGAGTGTGTACTCAAGAAGAGCCTTGCGACTAGCAAGTTGCCAAAGAAGGCACACGTGTGAAGCATGCAAAGGAGTTGAAGAGTCATGCCATTTGGAGCACTATAGGACAAAACTTCTAGTCTCGCCATTCTGTTAGCTCATGACTCAGACTCACGACTCATTCAAGTTACGAGGTTAAGTCACCAGATAGCTCTGTTTGAAACAAACCTGACCTTTTGCATTCCAAACACACACCAGTATAAATGCCTTTATACCCACGTATTGTAGAGAGCTTCTAGAGAGAATTTTGAGAGAGAAACCTTAAAGAAAAACAAGATTGACTCATCCACAATCTTCATCCTTTGATTCTCCAAATTCCTTTACTCTCACCCTCTCCATTGATACATCCATGAGAGGTACTTTAGCCAAATCCTTATCTCATCATACCCATATCTGTGAGAAGGTCTTTTGGTGCTTGGGAAGCAGTTAAGAAGGGACCAATTCATTTTGTTTGATGCAATGGGCAATTGCGAGATTCGGTAAGCTAGAGAAGACAAGGTTTGGTGTAACCTTGTTGAAGCAAGAAGCTTGGAGGGCTTAGGTGCACTGGGTAGATTAGGCTTGGAGGGTCTTCTGTTATTCATGTATCCCAACTTTATTCTCTAGTGGATTATTGACCGCTTAGAGGGCGATGGAGAGGTTTTACGTTGAGAACTTCGGTTTCCTCTTTGATAATACATCACTGTGTTGTCTTTGTGTTTGCCCTTAATCTTTTCCATTTAATTACTACTGTGGTTGTGATTAATTATGATTTAGATTGTTTTACCAATTCTATTTTAGCTTATTTTCATATTCTGCACATACATTGTTTGATAATAAGCTTGTGTTGGTAATTTGTATTTTGAAGGGCTAAATGTTCATAGGTATTTTTCACACATTTTGAACATTAACTTCCAGAGCATAACTGTACATAATTTTTATTTTGGGAAGGATTGGACTCAACAGGAGTCCCAACCAAGATGCTAACGGTAAATTATACAGTTAGGATGACTGTTTACAAACGAGCTACATTTTTTGGCATTCATGTCAGCTCCTCACCTATCAATCTTATGTATTCAGAGATTTTGGTTGCAACCGGTCATGTACATGTGATTAAGTGATAGAGGGTTTGCTTGCAACTTGTAGGAAGAGCCTTCGATGTTGCTTGTCTGTTTGCACATATATATTTTGCAATTGAGGAAATACTATCAGCCAAGAAAGAGTCACCGGACAGTGTTGATGAACCTTGAAGGAAACAAGGTTCCTCTATATGCGGCTGGAGCAAGCCTAGCAGCTTCAGATAACAATGAAGAAGTTCCAATAGGCATATTTCACGTTCCTTGGTTGTTGACTCTCATAACAACAAACCCATCAAATTGAAAGAAAATTCATGTACATATGATTAAGTGATAGAGGGTTTGCTTGCAACTTGTAGGAAGAGCCTTCTATGTTGCAATGATGAAGTAGCTATTTTCTAGCCATCCAACTTGCTTGAGGACTTTCTTCTTGGTAGGAATGGCAACGGGTTGGTTCGGGCGGGCTTTTTGATGCCCGAACTTGACCCGCGGGTCTTCACCCGTTACCCAAACCTAGCCCGTTTAATAAAGGGTTTTTTATTATTATTTTTTTTTTTACTCCAAACCCGCCCCGTCGGGCTCCACGGGCCCGCGGGCCCATCCAACCATTTCTGAGCCTAATCAAAATTCGTGTCCCAATACAACCCAATCATAAAAGAAATCTAGAAATCACAACCACAGATTCAAAAACACAAATCACAAACCCAAACATAACACACAAATACAGTACAAATAAAATCCAAGCCCTCCTCTCATTTCGTTGTCTTTTCTTTTCATATTCTATTTCTTCATTTCCTCCTATGTGACTTTGTCATGCTTTTTTTTTTTTTTTTTTAATACAGACTCTTCACTCATAAAAGAAAAAAACACAAATCACAAACCCTAACATAAATAGTAACACAAATTAGCTTTTTTTTTTTTTTGGCTCTTCTTTGTTAATATAGATCTTTCATTCATTAAAAAAAAAAAAAAAATCTTAAACAGAAAATACAATCCCATCCTCTGATCATCTAATCTCTCTTTGATCTAACAATCCTATGCTCTGATCTAACAATCTCATGCTCCTCCGTGACAACTTCAACCACCACAAGATCTGTGCTTCTCCGTAAAAAACAACCACCACATGTTGAGGATGAGAGTGAGGGTGAGGGTGGGTCGGTGAGTGAATGAGAGTGAGGTGATTGGGTATGGGGTGGCTATGAGAAAACGAGAGTGAGAGTGAGAGAGGTAAGGGGCGGCGAGGCGGAGTGATGCCGTAAGGGGAGCGTGAGGTGAAATGAGGTTGTGGGGCCATGAAACTGAGTTATGATCATGAGGGGAGCGTAGGGTGAGGGAGGGTGGCCGGCGGTGAGAGCTTGAGAGAGAGAGAGAGAGAGAGAGAGAGAGGGGGGGGCGGCTGAAAGGTGAAGGTTAGGTTTAGTGTTTAGAAAATGAAATCTGAAAGGAAAAGAGAGTATGCATAAAACCTAGACCCAACCCTATTATTTAATGGGTAGGATAAAACCCGACCCATTAGGGTTGGGTCGGATCGAGTACCCGCAGGTCGGGTTATATTTGCCATCCCTCCTTCTTGGTAGAAAAAGTTTGTACTACAAAGATCATAGCCATTATGTGGAGCGATGAAGTTTCTAGAGTTGTAGTTTAATAAATTTTTTTTTTCTCCAGGCCCAAGTAAAATAGAGCCTATTGATGTTGAGTAACATTGTATTACCTTTTTTATTTCGGAGAAAATTACAATTTTCCTACTGTGGTTTGGTTGATGCTTACATGTTGTTTGAAATTGGACACTTTACCTACCTGAGGTTAACTCAGTTAAGGTTCTATAACCCACCTTTGTTAAAAACAGGGCTAAATGTGTAATTTTTCTAAACTTCTATATCTCTCTTCTCCAAAAATACAAAAAACATAAAAATACAAGATAAAATAAGATCAAAAGGTGTTTGTTAAAAAATTTTATTCAATGTCATAGCATTTCAAACTCGCATTTAAACTCATTGCATCAAATGCACAGATTCAAACAAATACCATAAAAGAATCATCTGATCAAGCAACCATACAAATTCCTTAATCAAGTTCTAAGCTACCAAAAAAACAATAGCATCTAATCCACAAAAATCCTAAACTAGAAATTTCCAAATCAGCCTTAGACCCAAGCAAGTAGGAACTATCAACACACAACTTACAACCTAGATTTGCAAAATCCTAGTGTTAAGGTCCAAAATATCATAAGGAGCTAGGCCTATAGAAGCAAGAAAAGCCCAGCCCATGGGGAAAAAAAAAAAGAAGAAGAAGAAGAAAAGAAGATTTTTAAAGTAGAAAAAAGTGGGGGGGGGGAGCTTGGCCCATAAGAAGAAGAAAATAAGTCTTGGGCCGTGGATAAAAAAAGAAATGGAAAAGGAGACTTGGCCCAAAGGGATAGCAAAGCCATAATGCTTGAGAAAGTTCAAAAGAATGAGTAGGATCTAGGCTAGATTGCACAGGATCTGCCAGCCTTGGAGAGCAAGTCCCCGAGGAGAGTTGAAGGACACTAGCCAGCTCAGGATATGACCTATTCACTTGAAAGGAGCACGGAGAGCGAAGAGTGTCCCTTCAATATCCGTTCCCCACGACCCAGAAAAGAGGGATAGAGATAAATGGTAATCTTGAGGCCAAAACTTGTTGAAGGAACCTAGGATTTTGGGCAAGGTTGAACAGGTGAACTAAGAATGAAGGTGGCCAGGAGTTTTCCTGGCCATACCATTAGTAAGGAGGAATCCGCCCCAATTTAAATTTCGACCAAACCACAGTAGGAAACCTTAGGGCTACATCAAAAACCTTAGAGCTATGAGATGTCCTTTCAAAGACCTTGGGGAAAGAATGAGAAACCTTGATTTAAAAAAGGATATGGACTTACTCAGAGAGGATCTCACGTAAGAGGAAAGTCAGCAAGTAGGCTTTCAGGTATCAACCCTAGGAAAGTGAAAATAAGAAAAGAAAGGGGAAAGGACCAGCCACCAATGTTTTAGATATAACATTGGTTCTGGTACCCAGAGCACAAAAAGGGGATGGATTGTTCTTCAAACAACAATATAAAAGGGGTAAGGCCCAAGCTAAGAAGGGGGGCATTTAGCAACAAGCATTCAAAATACAAAGAAAGCATAAAAAAGAAAGCCAAAAAGCTTTTACTTAAGATAGAGTGAAGAGTGAGGCATTGTAAAGGATCCTAGGAAAACATTTGAGGATACACTCGGATTTACGAGGATTCAAACTTCACTAGTCTTGGTAGCCCAAAGAGAGTTATCCAAGTCTGTGATTTTTGAACTTTATTGAGCCATGTGATACATCCCAATAAAGTAGGACTCAATATACACAATATAATAAAACATAATCTCACTCTATTTAAGAGGATCTTTGTCATTCTATTTGCTTGTATCTTATTTTCCGTTCCTTGATTATTCACTCGACCAATAATATATATATATGTGTATGTATATTTATGTTATGGGATTCATGTCTTGTGCAAAGATTGGCTCGTAAAACGGCCCAACAAGGTCGCGGTGAGTCAAGCCTAGTCCAACCAACAACCAAACACCCTTCTTTGGAGGCCTAGGATCCTTTGTCCTCATTGGGCCTAGGTATCATCCAAAGTAGGAAACTACATTAAAAGGCGACTCTATTAGGGATCGGGAAGAGGAGAGGGAAGAAGCAGTCCCTTTATAAGTATAGCTCCAAGACTAAGGAACAACAAAGGTACTAATTTGCCATTTGTGGCATTAGAATTCGTGGAAGAAAATGGGGTTGCCTCTTGGCAAAGGAATGAGAGGGTGGATCTAGATCCCGTGGATCAAATGGTAGAAATGATGAAGGACCTCCAACAGAAAATCTGCCTTCTCAAAGAAGGTAGGACCAAGGAAATTAGAGACAATGTCCCTCTAGTGCCAACAATGAGAGGGCCCAGCTAGAGGGAGGATCAACAGTGGGAGGGAGAGCTAATCCTCAGTACCTCACCCTAGTAAATGTAAATGCACTCCTTGAGCAAGAAAGGGAAAAGCATTCGGGGTTCTCCAAGCAGTTCTCCAGGGATCCCCCTTTTCCAACAGAGCTCCTTGGCAAGCCCTATCCCAAAGGATATGAATCTCTAAAGTTCCACCCATTTGACTGAAGAAAGAGAAATGCCGTGAACACGTAAGCAGATTTATCCATACCATGGGTCCCAGCATGGGGGATAAGGAACTATGCTTGAGGGAGTTTGCCAAGTCTCTAGTAGATCAAGCATATACGTGGTATACTGAGACCAGGGCTTATTAGGACTTGGGATGATATGATGGAAAGATTCTGTGCAAAGTATTACCCAGGCGAAGACAAAGTCACATTTGCAAATCTTTAAATAGTGAAGCAAAGGGCTAGAGAGGTTCCGGTTCAATTCATCAAAAGATTCGCGGATGTCTCCCTAGATTGTTATGGGAATCATGAAGAAAAGGAGCTTGTGGAGACTTGCATATCTAACATGCTTTTTGACTATAGACTCAACTTAGAAAATTTGCACATAACTTAGTTTTGCTGATTTATTGCAGAGAACCAAGAGAACGGCCTTGATCATAAAAATAAAGAAAGTATTAGTCCCTTAGGCAATAGGAGAAAAAAGGAAGATACTTAAGGGAAAAGTGACCGAAGAATCCCTAGTAATACCATGTATTGTAGATGAGCTAAACCATATCCTGAATAAGTGGATAAGGGATGGGATAGTCAGGCCATATCCTGTGTCTAGGCCGTCAACAGAGGAAGAAAGGAAGAATCTATTGTTTTGCAAGATTCACAACTATGTCAAGCATGCCACCAAGGACTGCTGGACCCTTCAATGGCTCTTTCACAAAAAGCTAAGAGAGGGGACCCTAGAGCTAATTCAATGGGACCCCAAAGTGTAGAGGAACCCTTTGCCCAATCACAAGGGAAATGGAGTAGTAGCTATTGTAATCTATGGGAACCCAACTGATGTGGAAGTAGAGGATACGGAGGAATCCTTCCACCTAAACACTGTAAGGACCTTCGAGAGGAACCCCAAGTTTAGGTCCTTGTTCAACTAATTGGGATTTGGACTGGAGGTAAGGAGGATCGCGATAGAATCCCTCTTGAGTATAGCAACAGATGTAGGAGTAGAGTGTTTTACGGCAAAATCTCATGCAAGTAGGGATTTCTTGGAAACTACCAGTGCAATAACCTTCATGGATGAGGATATGGAAGTTGAGTATCCAAACCATCACAACCCTCTCTATCTAACAGCTCCCATAAATGGTGTCTAGATCAGGAGAACATTGGTAAACACAGGAGCTTCACTCAACCTTATCGTCTTGAGTACTTTAGAGACTATAGACATGGATAGCAAGAGGATCTTGGGGGGGGGACCTGTTGAAATAACAGGATTTGGAGAAGTCATAGAATCCATTGAAGGGTATGTGAAGCTGGCTCCATTGAAGGGTTGTTATTTACAACTATGTGTTTTGTTGGGTTATATTCCGTGCCAAATTTGATTGTAATTTTATTCAATCTTTTGTACCCTGTATTAATTGTGGGATTTGATTGTATGGGTTGTGTGATAGAGAGAGAGTGTGTGTGAAGACTTAAGCTATTAAAGATTGAAGAGTTTTCGCGGGTAGCTTGCGACTAAGCATCTCGCGAAGTGACTCATGTGACTTGCACATGCTGGAATGCGAAGAGTCAGGACAGGATGGAGACAGTTGTGTTTCGTGAGTATCTCGCGGGTAAGGCCTTCCCGCGAGACACCTGTGAGACATTCTGTTTTGCCAGATTGTCTATTCTAATACAGACTGTCCATTCTGTTTTGCCAGAGTATCTCTTCCTACTTTATTTTTTATGTTTTTGCAATAGAGCTCACCAAATGTAAATCTCAATGTGAAAAAGATATCTTGAGCTGCAAAAACCTGTCACACATACTAGTATTTGACTAGGAAAAAGGGAAAGTGACTTTTTGTTTTAAAATGTATGGTGCTGAAAAAGCCAAAGGCTAATTCTAAATGTTGAAATATCAAAAATTTCAAGCACCAATCTCAAAAAGAGATGTATTATCCAAAAAAAAGGATCAAATGTTATGATTTATGCAGAAGCCAAATGAAATGCTTCTACGATTTGTAATCAATTTGTGGGGGGTCATTTATGTTCATTTCTATAATTGAGATAGACCACTTGATTTAGTTCTATTTGTGAATGACTTGATTGAATTGATCATTGAACCTTCACTCTGGTCTAAGGACTATTTCACACTTGATACTCACCCATAACACAAGACTTTGATTCAATTAACGCTTATCTCATTTGTGTGATTGTACATGTTTAAATGTGATGTGTATGCTCATGTACTTGCTGATCAAACCCAAAAAGATTTTTGAGTGTTTTATATGTTTTTGAAAGTGATTTTATACTTTCATGTCTTTAGTTTTTGTTTAAAATGCATTTTTGTGTTTTTCTTCAAAAACTAGCTCAGAGGCTGTTTTGCGAGAAGCTCGTAACTAAGAACTTCCCGCGAAAAGTGCTTAAGGGAAATTATTTCTTGTCATTTCACACAGAGATTCTCACTACTGTCTCGCGAGTATTTTGTGACTAACAGCTTCTCGTGAAATTTTTTTTAGTCAAAAACTGGATTTTTTTTTTTAAATTTCAGACAGAAGCTATCGCGACTGACTCGCAACTTAAAGCTTCTCGCGAAAACTTCTAAGCTTCAGTGGTTATTCTCATGACTGTCTCGCTACTGCCTAACCCGCGAAAAACGCGTGTTTTCAGTTTTATAATGCAAATGTGATAGTTTTTCAAAACATTCCCATTTCCCTCACTAAGCCTCTCTCGAACCCCTCTCAATCCAAACTCACTTTTTTCTCAAACCCCATCATTCTCATGCTTATTTTCTACATTTCCAACTTCAAGGTATGTTTTCTAAAACATTTTCTTCATGTTTTTCTAAGATTATTCAGAAATTTAAGTTAGGGTTCTAAATTTTGAGGATTTTTTGAAAATAGGTTGGGGTTCTTAATTTTGTGAAAATCTTTCCAAATCTTTGATTAGGTTGAGTCCCATTTGATGTTTGTGTATTTGTGTTGGCCCCTTGAGGCATTCTTAGCATGTATTGAGGCATTTTTCACCATGTTCATTCATTGCTCATAGTTAAAATGCATTGTTGCATGTTAGGTGTTTGACAGAATGTTCAAGTGACATTTCTGTGTTGAATTGGACTCTACTGAGTTCCAATGCTTTGATTTGGTCTTAATTGATCATGTTTACCATGTTTTGGTCAGTGTTTGTGTATTTTACACACTTTGATCTTTTTGTGCCTATATGCCATGCCATGCAAACACCAAGCACACACTTGGGCACTCTCTAGGCACACCCCATGCAACACATGCTGCACACACATGCACAGCACAGACACACACATGCACTATAATGCTCTTCATATATTGTACTTTTGTTTACATGGTTAACCTCTTATAGCATACTGTTTTATGCATGTTTGCTCCGTTTTAGGTTGTTTATACCTATGTTTTGGACTAACTTGAATCTAATCATGTTTTGTGTCCTATTTTGTATTTTTGCACATGTTTCTTCTCTATTCTATGTTCATTGGTGCAGATGTCTCCTACTAAGCATGTAGCTACTAAGAGATCATCCTCCAAACGTTCGCACACTAATTCTGATAACTTTAGGTCTGCTGACGCTGATATGAAGTACAATGACTGTTATAAGGATAAAATGATCATCATGGAAAGGATTGTACAAACGGAATCACTTGAGGACACTTTCATACTTGAAGTGTTCAAGGATAGGACATGGACAAAGCTCTTGAACCTAACTAGAGTTGTGTAATCAGAGATTATCAAAGAATTCTTCTCCAATGTTAGTGTTGAGGGAGATAATATAAACTGCTGGGTAAGGCACAAAGAGTTTATCATTACTAAGGACAACATTCAAGAGTTCTTAGAAGTTCATCCTCCCTCACAACCAATTATAGTGCAATATGAGGATCATTTGGGCTCTACTGAGGAGACGGTGAAGATACTTGGTAGTGCATCTAAGAAAACCTCCATGAATACAATCCCATTTTCACCAGAGATGAGGACATTGGCATATGTGATGATCCATAACTTGTACTCGGTCACCAACCTCACTACATTGTTAGCTCCAAGAACAAGGTTTCTATACGATCTCTTCACCCACAAGGAGATAGATATTTGTGGACATATTTTCCACATTTTGAAGACGAGCATTGAAAAGAAAATTTTCAAAATAGTTATGCCTTTTCCTTTACTAATTATAGGACTAATTGCTAAGGCAAAACTGAAACTTCTGAGTGGTCTCACTGTGGTTCAGAGGGACTATCCCATTGGTGCACACATAGTCACTAGGAGCATGGCTCACATCAAGGGATCCAAAACAGGTGTGCATACGATACCACAAGATCGTGTTGAGGACGAGGGTGGTGATACAGAGGAAGAGATTGATAGATTCACGTCTGCTCCAAAGTCTTTAGCTCAGCCATCATCTTCAGCACCAACACGAGCTTTAGACAGACTTGATCACTTACTAGCTAAAATGGACCAGATGTCTACAATGCTTGACTCCCATGTGCAACACAATGCGACCCAGTTTGCATACCTCCAGGGGCAAATCACTACATTTTCTTCACAAATCGATGACTTGTCTATGGTGTGGGGATTAGATTCTGAGTTTGAGCAGTTCTAGCCTCTTTAGCCATTCCAGTCAAAAAGGGGGAGACAATTTTGAGGGGGAGTAGATCATAGACATAGCTTAGGTGTAAAACCTTTGGTTCATACAGGCGGTTTAGCTTTATTTTTGTTATTCATAACTTTTGTTTACAGTTTTTACTGCTTTTGTTTAAAGCTTTAATACTCTGTTTTTAATTTCAGTTTATATTCAGTATTTGTGTTTACCTTACTGCTTTGTAGCATTTTTTTTTGTACTTTTAAGATATTGATATATGTCTTAAGTACCTCACTCTTGTATCCTAGATGCAAATACTTCGTGTATTTTGCATTGGTTGAGTGTTGGACATGCAATTGATTCTTGTGATTGTTCTTTTGGTGCTGAAAAAGCCAAAGGCTAATTCTAAATGTTGAAATATCAAAAATTTCAAGCACCAATCTCAAAAAGAGATGTATTATCCAAAAAAAAGGATCAAATGTTATGATTTATGCAGAAGCCAAATGAAATGCTTCTACGATTTGTAATCAATTTGTGGGGGGTCATTTATGTTCATTTCTATAATTGAGATAGACCACTTGATTTAGTTCTATTTGTGAATGACTTGATTGAATTGATCATTGAACCTTCACTCTGGTCTAAGGACTATTTCACACTTGATACTCACCCATAACACAAGACTTTGATTCAATTAACGCTTATCTCATTTGTGTGATTGTACATGTTTAAATGTGATGTGTATGCTCATGTACTTGCTGATCAAACCCAAAAAGATTTTTGAGTGTTTTATATGTTTTTGAAAGTGATTTTATACTTTCATGTCTTTAGTTTTTGTTTAAAATGCATTTTTGTGTTTTTCTTCAAAAACTAGCTCAGAGGCTGTTTTGCGAGAAGCTCGTAACTAAGAACTTCCCGCGAAAAGTGCTTAAGGGAAATTATTTCTTGTCATTTCACACAGAGATTCTCACTACTGTCTCGCGAGTATTTTGTGACTAACAGCTTCTCGTGAAATTTTTTTTAGTCAAAAACTGGATTTTTTTTTTTAAATTTCAGACAGAAGCTATCGCGACTGACTCGCAACTTAAAGCTTCTCGCGAAAACTTCTAAGCTTCAGTGGTTATTCTCATGACTGTCTCGCTACTGCCTAACCCGCGAAAAACGCGTGTTTTCAGTTTTATAATGCAAATGTGATAGTTTTTCAAAACATTCCCATTTCCCTCACTAAGCCTCTCTCGAACCCCTCTCAATCCAAACTCACTTTTTTCTCAAACCCCATCATTCTCATGCTTATTTTCTACATTTCCAACTTCAAGGTATGTTTTCTAAAACATTTTCTTCATGTTTTTCTAAGATTATTTAGAAATTTAAGTTAGGGTTCTAAATTTTGAGGATTTTTCGAAAATAGGTTGGGGTTCTTAATTTTGTGAAAATCTTTCTAAATCTTTGATTAGGTTGAGTCCCATTTGATGTTTGTGTATTTGTGTTGGCCCCTTGAGGCATTCTTAGCATGTATTGAGGCATTTTTCACCATGTTCATTCATTGCTCATAGTTAAAATGCATTGTTGCATGTTAGGTGTTTGACAGAATGTTCAAGTGACATTTCTGTGTTGAATTGGACTCTACTGAGTTCCAATGCTTTGATTTGGTCTTAATTGATCATGTTTACCATGTTTTGGTCAGTGTTTGTGTATTTTACACACTTTGATCTTTTTGTGCCTATATGCCATGCCATGCAAACACCAGGCACACACTTGGGCACTCTCTAGGCACACCCCATGCAACACATGCTGCACACACATGCACAGCACAGACACACACATGCACTATAATGCTCTTCATATATTGTACTTTTGTTTACATGGTTAACCTCTTATAGCATACTGTTTTATGCATGTTTGCTCCGTTTTAGGTTGTTTATACCTATGTTTTGGACTAACTTGAATCTAATCATGTTTTGTGTCCTATTTTGTGTTTTTGCACATGTTTCTTCTCTATTCTATGTTCATTTGTGCAGACGTCTCCTACTAAGCATGCAGCTACTAAGAGATCATCCTCCAAACGTTCACACACTAATTCTGATAACTTTAGGTCTGCTGACGCTGATATGAAGTACAATGACTGTTATAAGGATAAAATGATCATCATGGAAAGGATTGTACAAACGGAATCACTTGAGGACACTTTCATACTTGAAGTGTTCAAGGATAGGACATGGACAAAGCTCTTGAACCTAACTAGAGTTGTGTAATCAGAGATTATCAAAGAATTCTTCTCCAATGTTAGTGTTGAGGGAGATAATATAAACTGCTGGGTAAGGCACAAAGAGTTTATCATTACTAAGGACAACATTCAGGAGTTCTTAGAAGTTCATCCTCCCTCACAACCAATTATAGTGCAATATGAGGATCATTTGGGCTCTACTGAGGAGACGGTGAAGATACTTGGTAGTGCATCTAAGAAAACCTCCATGAATACAATCCCATTTTCACCAGAGATGAGGACATTGGCATATGTGATGATCCATAACTTGTACTCGGTCACCGACCTCACTACATTGTTAGCTCCAAGAACAAGGTTTCTATACGATCTCTTCACCCACAAGGAGATAGATATTTGTGGACATATTTTCCACATTTTGAAGACGAGCATTGAAAAGAAAATTTTCAAAATAGTTATGCCTTTTCCTTTACTAATTATAGGACTAATTGCTAAGGCAAAACTGAAACTTCTGAGTGGTCTCACTGTGGTTCAGAGGGACTATCCCATTGGTGCACACATAGTCACTAGGAGCATGGCTCACATCAAGGGATCCAAAACAGGTGTGCATACGATACCACAAGATCGTGTTGAGGACGAGGGTGGTGATACAGAGGAAGAGATTGATAGATTCACGTCTGCTCCAAAGTCTTCAGCTCAGCCATCATCTTCAGCACCAACACGAGCTTTAGACAGACTTGATCACTTACTAGCTAAAATGGACCAGATGTCTACAATGCTTGACTCCCATGTGCAACACAATGCGACCCAGTTTGCATACCTCCAGGGGCAAATCACTACATTTTCTTCACAAATCGATGACTTGTCTATGGTGTGGGGATTAGATTCTGAGTTTGAGCAGTTCTAGCCTCTTTAGCCATTCCAGTCAAAAAGGGGGAGACAATTTTGAGGGGGAGTAGATCATAGACATAGCTTAGGTGTAAAACCTTTGGTTCATACAGGCGGTTTAGCTTTATTTTTGTTATTCATAACTTTTGTTTACAGTTTTTACTGCTTTTGTTTAAAGCTTTAATACTCTGTTTTTAATTTCAGTTTATATTCAGTATTTGTGTTTACCTTACTGCTTTGTAGCATTTTTTTTTGTACTTTTAAGATATTGATATATGTCTTAAGTACCTCACTCTTGTATCCTAGATGCAAATACTTCGTGTATTTTGCATTGGTTGAGTGTTGGACATGCAATTGATTCTTGTGATTGTTCTTAATTGTATTGCGTGTCCGAATAAGCATTTACTAGCTAATTGTTCGTTGCAGTCATTCTTTAATCACTTTTCATGTTTAATCAAGATATGCTTACATGTTTTATAGTGTTTATAAACTTGATCGCACTTTACTTGCTCATGTATGTACCTTGTGTTCAACTTGTCATAAGCTTAATGAAAGTTTTGTTTGTGTGCAAGTGTTTCAGGTTATAGGTATATACGTGCAAGTGCATTAGCTTCTAGATTAGGTGTGAGTGAGTTTTGCCACTGTTCCCAAACTCTCGTTTAAGTCTAGAGTGTGTTTTAGGGGTTTTGTCATTGAATAGCCAAAGGGGGAGATTGTAAAGTTGTTATTTACAATTGTGTTTTGTTGGCTAATATTCCGTGTCAAATTTGATTGTAATTTTATTCAATCTTTTGTACCCTATATTTATTGTGGGATTTGATTGTAAGTGTTGTGTGATAGAGAGAGAGTGTGAAAACTCAAGCTATTAAAGATTGAAGAGTTTTCGCGGGTAGCTCGTGACTAAGCATCTCGTGAAGTGACTCATGTGACTTGCACATGTTGGAATGCGAAGAGTTAGGACAGGATGGAGACAGCTGTGTTTTGCGAGTATCTCGTGGGTAAGGCCTTCCCGCGAGACACTTGCGAGATATTCAATTTTCCCAGACTGTCCATTTTGATGCACACTTTCTATACCTACACTATTTATACCCACATTACCCACAAATGTAGAGGAGTGGTTCTGAGAGAAAACCCTAGCCAAACACCTTGAGAGTTAGAGATTGTTATACCCACAATCCTCTACACATTTGGTTGTGGAATTTCCTCAACTCCTACCTCTCCATTTCCATACTATTGAGAGGTTGATAGCCCAAACACTTACCACACCCATTCAAAGTGTCAAGTGAGGTTTAGGTGCTGTTGGAAAGCATTAGAAGAAGCCAAGGATGGCAGATGCAACATGGAGCTTGTTGCGGGATCCGAAGAGCTAGACATGACACGGTTCTGAGAAGCCTTGTTAGAGTAGGAGCTTGGAGGGCTTAGGTACATCGGGTAGATTAGGCTTGGAGGGTCTCTTGCTAACTCATGTATCCCAACTGATTGTCTAGTAGATCAATTTTCGCTTGAAGGGCAGCGGAGAGGTTTTTCGCCGAGTTCTACGGTTTCCTCTTCAATAACACATCGACGTGTTATCTTGTGTTTGTATTTTTCTTCCCCACTCTTTTACATTCCATTTTACTATTGTGTTGCTTTGATTACGAATTAGAGTAGCTTGTTTGTTTATCCACTCGCATTTACACTATTCTGCACTTTGTATTAAGTTAGTGTAAAATCAATCGAGCCGTAACTTTAATTTGGGGTTCAAAACAACTCTTGTATTTTCAGAAGAAGTAAACTTAGGAGTTGAACTAGGAAATCCAAAGCCTGTTTTTATTAGTAGTCAATTGTCAGCATGAGAAAGGGAGCAGTTAGTGGAACTGCTGAAGATATGTGGATGTATTTACATGGACCTACGATGAGATACCTGGCTTGGATCCCAAACTGGTGGTCCATTCTCTTAATGTTGATCCAAGAACCAGACTGGTAATCCAGCCAGCTAGGGTCTTGCATGCTAAGGTAGAAGCCCAAATCACTCAAGAAGTCATGAAACTATTAGCCGTAGGGTTCACCAAATCCATTGAGCATCCCCGATGGTTTTCTAATATATTTCCTATAAAAATGAAGAATGAACAGATTAGATGCTGTGTGGATTTTTGTAATTTGAACAAAGCATGTCCCAAAGACGAATTCCCTTTACCCAACATTGATCTCCTTGCAGAATCAGGCCCAGGGAGCTCCATGTTTTCCTTTATGGATGGGTATAGTCGATACAATCAGATATGAATGGCAATGGACATTTGGTCTCAAAAATGTAAAAGCCACGAACTAGCGTACCATGACGGCCATCTTTCATGATATGATGCACCAGGAGATGGAAGACTACATGGATGATATTGTAGTAAAATCAAAGAATGGGGAAGGACATTTCCAGATCCTTGAATGGGTCTGGGAGCAGTATAGGATGTACAAGTTACACATGAATTCCTTGAAATATGCCTTTGGGGTATTTGCTAGGAAGTTCCTTGGTTTTCTAGTACATCACAGAGGTATAAGTGTAGATCTAGACAAGGCCACTACCATAGCAACCGTTAAAAGGCCCACCACAGTCAAGGAGCTCAAGAGCTTCTTAGAAAGAGTCTCCTATATCAAACGGTTCATACTAGGCTTAGACTCGGTCACCAATGGACTATCCAAACTGCTAAAAAAGGAATTGAATTCATATGGGAAGCTGAGTAGCAGGATGCCTTTCAAAAGCTCTAACAGATCATGAACCACCTTCCTACTCTACAGGCACCAGTACATGGAAGGCCTTTGTTGTTATATTTAGCGTCTAGCTCCCAGGCCATTAGAGCATTGTTGGCCCAAGAAAATGATTAACAAACAACCCATCTATTATGTGAGTAGAGCCTTGAAAGATGAAAAAAAACAGGTATCCCAAGATAGAAAGAGCATGCCTGGTGGTCATTTATGCCTCTTAGAGATTGAAGCATTACTTCTCAGCTCACCAGATCTTTTTGGTGACAAGATACCCTCCTATCAAGGCCCTCCTTCATTAGCCTCTACTAATCAGAAGGGTGGCCTAGTGGCTGGTGTTACTATCTCAATATGACATAGGCCTTAGGATCCCTAAGGCTGTCAAGAGTCAAGTCATAATAGATCTACTGGCCCAGTTTCCAGGGGAAGAAGAGTGTCCATTGAGTGAGGAGATCCCCAGAGAAGTGGCAATGGTGGAGCTCCCTAGCAAGAAATGGACTATGAGGTTTGATGGATCAACAATAGTAGCTTTGAATGGTATAAGGATCGTGCTAAGTTACAGGATGTGGGGACCATGCCATTCTCCTTCAAGCTTGAATTCCCTTGCTCAAATAACGCTTCTGAGAATGAGGCGTATCTGATAGGGCTAGCCATAACCCTTAGCATAGGAATTAAGCACATAAGAGTATTAGAAGATTCCAACCTCGTGGTTTCTCAAGTTAAAGGAGATGTTGCTCTAAGAGAACCAAGCCTAGAATCCTATCATACTTAGGCATAGAAGGTAGGAAAAAGGTTTCAAACCTTTAGTGTGGAGTATACTCAAAGAAGTAAAAATTGATTTGCTAATGCACTAGCCACCCTGGGATCCCAAGTACGCTAGTAAAGGTCAGTATACAGTAGAGTTCTATTATGCAAACTTTCAAAAAGATGTTTCCAGAGGAGCTGGATGGAAAAGACTAGAGGAGCTTAGTAAGGGAAAAGCTGGCGAAGCTAGAGCATGGTGAGAGTGTCAAGGACCTGAAGGACTACACCCTAATAGAAAGAGAATTGTAAAAAAGATTGCCTGGGGGTATCCTGTTGAGATGTGTCAGCCAGAATGAAAGAAAACAAAAATTGGAGGAACTGTACAACCAAACTTGGGGAGGAATCATAGAAAAGGTTAGCCTGTATCGGAGAGTCCAACACATGAGGTACTGTTGGCCCAGCATGAGCAAGGATGTTGCCACAATACAAGAGAAGTGCCAAAGTTGTCAACTTTTGATGGACAGAGAGGAAAGTTATGTAGTATTCATTTTTGAGGATTGGAGGACCCTATTCATAGAATACCTGACCCAAGGAACCCTACCGACTGATAGGAAGGTGGCCTATCAATTAAAGAAGTTGGCTTCATAGTACTTCTTAAAAAATGGGATATTGTTTAAAAGAGAATACAACGGAGATCCTCTGAGGTGCCTGGGGCCCAGGGAGTCTAGAGATGCAGCAAAGGAAGTTTATTCAGTTGAATGTGCAAGTCACCCAAGGAAGAGAAGGCTCCACAAGCAGCTGTTAGCATTAGGGTATTACTAGCTCATGATGAAGAGGGATTCCGAGAAGCTGGTCATGACCTGCCATGAATGTCAAGTGCTGGAAGATTCCTTACACCCCCATCCAAATGTGCTACAGGATATGACTACTTTGTGGCCTTTCCACACTTGGGGGCTAGATCTTATAGGGACTATCCATCCTCATTCCAATGGCCACATATGGATCCTGGTAGCTACTGAGCACTTAACTAAGTAGGTGGAAGCCTTTCCTCTGAAAAAGGCTATTGGGTCATTCGTGAACACATCTTCACACAGTTTAGGATCCCCAGGAGGTTGATTAGTGACAATGGGATCCTGTTCGTAAATAAGGATGTGAGAAGTCTATTGGGGAAGTACCACATCAAGCACAGGAGATCCACCCAATATTACCCACAAGGAAATGGTCAGGCTGAGGCCACCAATCGAGTTATACTGAAGATCCTGAAGAAGATTAAACATGAGTATGGAGGGAAGCGGAGCTCCCACCTAATGGACGTCCTGTGGGTGTGTAGGAGTTCTTTGAAGACAACTACAGAACTTTCGCCATTTTCCTTTGTCTATGGGACAGAAGCTGCTAGTCTAGTGGAGCAAGCAATCCCTATAACTATGATAGTGTTGGAAGAGGTTCTAAGGGACTAAAATGATGTGCATACCAAAGAAAGAGTGGTGGACTTCGAAAACCTAGAGGAAAGGGGGGAGCTGAAAAGAAGGCAAAGTCAAAGGTACCAACAAAAAATGGCCAAGGCATATGAGCAGACTATTCACTCAAGGATCTTCGCATAGGGGTAGTTGGTATTAAGGGCAGCAGAGCATGTGAGGAGAAACATCCCAGAACCTTCAAATTTACCCCAAAATGGGAAGTCCTTTTGTTATATCAAGGAAACCCATGATAGTGGATACTATTACTTGGCAAGCATGGATGGGACTTCTTTGGCAGATCCCATAAATGGAAAATAGCTGAAACATTACTACGCTTGAAGATTCAAAGTATTTTCCCACTATTGTCATCTTTTATTTTGTTAAGGAATTTTACCTAGTACCTCTTTTGTTTGATGACCTGCATGAAAGGGCCATTCTGTGTAAAGTGGGTTTACTCTTTAGTAAATGAGTCTTTAAGTCGTTTTGACTATTATGATGAATTATAATAAATTTTATTCCTTTAAAAAAATGATGGTGAAAAAACAATGACAATGTTATAAATTACTATTTAAGCATACATACATTGCACTTGCAATCACCATTCTACACGGCCTAGGATTTGGCCAAGATTTTTATTATTATTATTATTATTATTATTATTTTATCATTTTCTAAGTACCTGGTACATGACTTGGTTCAAAGCAAACTTTCCAAGTGCATGGCCTAGGACTTAGCTCAAAAAAATAATAATAAACTTCCAAAGTGCATGGCTCGGGACTTAGATTAAGAATAAATTTTTTAGATACCTGGGCCAGGACTTGGTTCAGGGCAAACCTTCTTAGTACCTGGCTCAGAATCTGCTTTAAAACAAATTTTCTAGGTCCATGGCCCAGATTTAGTCCAATAGTAAATCATAAAAAAGAAAGAGAGAGAAAGAAGCCCATAGCCCAAGATTAGTCTAGAGCGTGACTATGAAATCAGTTAGAAACAAAGATTACTAGATATGACCAAAAACCAGGTCAAGATCAAAAGTTTATTACACATAAAAAACTATAAAGAAAGAAAAGCATGATTCGGCAGCCAGTCATAAGAAATATTAAGTTACAAGACCAAATTGGCCGAAAAGAGAGCCAAAGCAAGAGGCCAGCAAACAGAAAGTCTTCCTGAGAAATCGTAGGAGAAAAGGAGGTGGCTATAGTTGAAAGAGTCTGCTTCTTCCAAGCTTCCAAGTCCTGCAATACTCCTTGTGCACGAGCTAAGGCTTCCTTAGCAACAACAATATCAGCATTAAGATCCTTAGTGGCATTCCTATGAAATAACGCATGAGCCACGGACTGAAGATATACTAGCAAGAAAGATAGATCAAACTTTGCTTCCATAAGATCCTGCATAACCCTTCTCCATTCTAGGAGCTCCTCTTCGGACAAGTAATCAAGTGAAGCATTCTTCAGAGAGATCAAAATAGCATAGAGTAATTCCAAAAGGATATTTCCCAAGAAGATCCCGCCTCTGAAACTTGGCAGTAAAATCCCGATGACTTGAACAACTCCTCAAGAAGTGGCAGACCTTCCGTTGGCAATGAAAAGCAAATGAAGTTGGAAAAAGACACCTCAAAATGGTGGAAGTGGCTCACGGGAAGGTTGTTGAACTCCAGTAAATCAAAACGAGTCAAAAAGGCAGGAGGCCTAACACTAGCATCCACAATAGCTGGGGTCCTCCATTACTGTGTCCCTCTCTTGGGGAAGTGAAAGATCTGTAGCCTCTGGTTCAAGTTAAGGGGACTTTGGTTAGAACTCCAGTGGTTGGAGCAGGCATGGGTGAGGATCCTCTAACTTCTTCGACAACCACAGCCTCAGGTTCCTTAATCCTCGCTCCAACATCTAAGGAGGTTGGTGAACCATTAGAAGATAGATACATGTAAAGATCAAAAAAAGAAAGAAGAACAGGAGAAAGCAAGTACTAGTTTCATTCAATACACACGGGGAAGACTCTTCCCGAGTCAAGGACATTGCCTTCGCTACCTTTTGGAGCTCCCTAGATCCTTCTCCTAAATCCTTGACAAGACTTGTGCTAGGGACATATTTGATGTAATTGGCTAGTCCTTTGAAAAAATGCACAATACTTGTATTTGTGTAAATTTAGGATGGGTTTAGTACTTCAAGAAACAAGTGTTCATATTTAGTATTGAAGCCATGCAAATCTAACCAAGAAACAAATGAAGAATGTGCTACTCATTAAAGATCGACAGAAGTCTCGACAGAATCCTTTCTATCGAGAATTACTACTGAAGCTCAGCAGAAGCTCGACAGAAGCTGTATCTTTTCGATAATTATGAAATTAGAAATTCCAGATCTGATTACACGTATATCCTTGAGTATTTGTGTAGGGTTTTGTTTCTCACAACCTTAGACATGTATAAGGATTATTTTAAGGGTCGTCACACTTGATGCAAAGTGATTATTCATGCATATTGTGACCAGAGGTAGAATTTTCCCTAGTTCATCTTTCTCTATGTAGAAGCTACTGTGTCTTTACGCCAAGGGTTTTGTGACCAAGGAGATTCCTGATCTTCATTGTTGTTGGATTGAAGAACTTTGTAGCCAACATCTTTCTCAAGTTGTTGTGTTAGTCACGTAATAGGATCCGTGCATCATTGGTTAGTCATGTACTGGGATTCGTGCATTGAACGGAGAGATTATCATTACAATACAAGTCCAATTAGGTATTGGGGTAAGGGTTCAACTGTAGGTTGATATTAGGTATTGGGATTCTTTTTACTTGTAACCACTTGTGATTAATAATAGTGAATTCTCAGGAGTGGTGACCTTAAATTCACCCAGTAGGATTTTGCCTCAATGTTTCTCCCATTCGTAAACAAATCACCTATGTCAAATTTATTTTTCGTTGCATTTAGTTATTTGGTGATTTGTTTGTGCTACCATGCTATTGCATGTTAAATTGACTTAATTAATTAACTTGAATAATTAAATAATTAATTTGCAATAGAGGTCAATACATTTTTGGCCTATTAAGTAGTATTAGAGCGGGCACACTCTGATTAGGTTTAATCTTTGTTGTGTGATCTATTGACCCCTGTTTGTCATGGATAAAGGACAATCTCTTATTATACCTCATTTATTTAATGACACTAACTATGCATACTGGAAAGTACACATGAGAACTTTCTTGCAGTCTTTAGATGAGAAGGTGTGGCAAGCTATGGAGACTGGCTAGACTAAGCCAAAGGAAGCGTCAGCCGATTAGGACGATGCAAAGATCAAAGCGAAAAACTTCAACAGCAGAGCATTGAATGCCATTTTCAGTGTAATCACGAATGAGGAGTTCAAGAAATTATCCTCGACTGAAATTGCAAAGGAAGCATGGACCATCCTTTAAACAACTTATGAAGGGACTAAGGCTTTTAAGGATTCAAAACTCCAAAGGTTCACTACTAGCTTTGATGAGATAAAGATGAAAGAGAATGAGTCTTTTGATGAGTTCTATGCTAAGTTGAAGGACATAGTCAACTTAGCCTTCAATCTTGGGGAAACTATTCTCGAACCCAAGGTTGTAAGAAAGGTGCTAACTTCTCTTCCTAAGAGATTTCATGCCAAGATAACTACAATTGAAGAATCAAAGGACATTGACTCCATTCCTTTGACGGAGTTGGCTTACAAACCTATGAATTGGGTTTGACTAGAATTGGGAAAGTAACCAAAAGTAAAAGCATGGTACTGAAGACCAAAAGTAATGAGACTGATGAGTCTTCAGATGATGAAGATTCCAAGATGAAGTCCTACATCACTAGGCAGTTCAAGAAGTTCATGAAGAATGCGAATATGAAAGGATTTGATAAGGACTGAAAGCAATCTAGTTCTTCTCAATTCAAAAGCCAAGACAGAGGAAAGAAGGATGCTAAGGATGGCGGTCAGTACACTATTCCCTTCGACCAAAGTGCTTCGGATGTCAAGGTTTTGGACACATGAAACAAGAATGTCCAACATATCTCAAGAAAATTGGGAAATGCAAGGCTCTTACTACTACTATGAGCGACACCGAGCCTAAGATTGAGTTAGATGACAGTGATGATGAGGGAATCTTGAGTGCCTTCACTGCTACAGTTGATCCTACTGAAGGGGTTACAAAAACAATAGATGATTAGAGGACTTGATGGTATCTAAGTTTGAGAAAATGGATGAACAAGATGACATCCATAAAACCTATGCAAAATTGTACAATGTTTCTGAGAAGCATGAGAAATTGTATAGGCTGGCCACCAAGAAGTTGAGTGATGTGGAGCTAGATAGAGAGGAGCTCTTTACAAAGGTTGATGAAGCAAATCAAACCATTGGAGCTTTGCGGTTCGAGAACAACTTCCTTTCTAAAAGGACAAAGAAGCTTGAAGCAAAATTGTTCCAGGTTAGAGCTCAATTGGAGAAGACTTCCAATGCAAAGTTCAATGAGATGCTAAGCTTTCATAAAGCTACTTCTAATAAAACCGGTTTGGGGTATGATTTCTCTTAATATTGCCTCCTCTAATACAACCGTGTTTGTCTCACCTGCTGATAATATTAATTTTGAGAACAATGAATTTAAAACTAAAATAGCTAGTGAGAACTTAGATAAAGGCAAATCTATTTTAGGAGTACCCCCTAAGGTTGAAAAGAAAGAGACTAGAAACTCTAGGAATAAGAAGGACAACAATAAGAAGTCTTGACAAAAAAAGCCGCATTTCTGTCATCACTGTGGAGCTTTAGGGCATACTTGTCCAAATTGCTATAAGCGGTTAGCCACTCAACAAAGCAATAGTATGGTCTCATCTGAAAACCAGAATTGGTTTCCATCCTCTTTTGCTCCTCTTAGAGATCTTCTCAAGGCCTTCATATTTCTTTCGAGCTTGAATGGTTTCAATTCTTCCCCTTCATCTCCGGATCAAAGGTTCGCACAAAGGAAAGGTTCTTCCAAGGTGTGGAAGGAAAAAGGCTCAAAGTGATTTAGTCACTTTTTCTCTCTCTACCCTTATGGTTATGCATTGCTTGTTTGTTTTTCTTGTTTTGAGTTAGTCTAGTTTTATGCTTTGTGTGCTTCTTTATGTTTTTGTTTGGTTGTTTTTCAGTTTTTGTTTATTTTGCTTTTCATAAAAATAAAAATAATTTTTTTTTGAAAAATCAGAAAAATATAAAAACAGTGTGTGTTTGTGTATATTGGTACTTGTTTACCTTAGATGGCCATTGAAATAAAGTTTTCTAAACTTTGTATCTCTTGTAGCTTAGATGAGTATCTCAATGCACAACTAAGCAAGTGAACTTTGTGGCTCATGTTTGTGATGAGTATAATTAAGTAATCTTTTATACATAACACTCATATCACTCTTTTTAACGGGAAGGACTAGAAAATCCTAAGAGAAAGGCATAAATAACCATCTTACCACTAAAACCCGACAATCATGTATATCACTTGTGTGCATCAACATAACAAAATTGTGATGTTTAAGCTTACATAATTGGGTACTTCTTCTCTCTCTTATATGCCCATGCAAGCTATGTTCAAAAAGAAAAATATGCAAAGAAAAAAAAATAAAAAGAATCAAAATGCTTTTAAATATGATTGCAAGTGTGTTTCTAGGATATGTGGGAGTTATAGGATGTGCCTCGAAGGTGATAGTCTCCATCAAGCAGTTATGATTGTGTGTGAGTGTATTTGATTTGCTCATATTTCAAATCATCATAATATGAGACACATATGCACTTTTGCTATGTTTCACACACAACGCGTAAACTCTTTGCTACTTTTGATACATGTGCAGGTACAATGTGATTTGGCCATCACAAGGAATACATGTGTTAATATGTGCTCACTAAACTATCTTAACTTGTTTTTGAAATATAAAATTTGTTAGACTTGTTTAGTGTGTGTGCATTTTGGATCTATGAATGCTTTGCATATATGTTGAGAAATGTTTTAAGAGCTTAATATGTTGATTGGATCTATGTTTGAGTAGCTTATTTGTTGCATATATTTCTATGTGTTTTTCCCTTCTTTGAAAAACCTGTTTTCTTCAAGCTTGACAGCTTCTCGACTGATTCCATTCTATAAAGCCCTTCTTTCTTCTTTTCTTGAAAAATCTTAACGATCTCAATCCATCGAGGCTTTTGGGTTTCTCGTTGATAGAATCTCTACAGCTTCTTTGACCTATCGAGAAAAATTTATGAGCTCTCTATCTAGCTGATAGATTCTCAACAGTTTCTTGATCCATCAAAGTGTTTTTACTGTCGACAGATCCTCGACAGATTCATTTCTGACGAGATTTAGTGCTTAACAGATACTTCGATCCATCAAGCTGCAATTTCTATTTAAAGGTTGAAAGCGAATCAGATCTCTCTCTCTCTTTCTCTCTCTCTCTCTCTCTCTCTCCCCCCAAACACATTTCTCTCACTCAAATCTCCTCACCCACTACATTTTTGGTATGTATCAAGTTTAGATCACTTGGTAAGCTTCCTAAAACCCTTCATTTACATGCATTCATGATTTTAGACCTAGGTTTTGGGGTTTTTGAGATTTTTGTGAAATTTTGGGTTGGGTGTTTTTGATTTGATATTATATGCTTATGCATTGCATTCTCATTGCATTTTAACAAGTTTTCATGCATTTAGATGTGTGTTTGATTATTCTTGAATGTGTGTTGGTAGGTTTGGATTGGGTTTTACGCATGATGTCTTTTAAATTTTGCACGTCACATGTTCATGCATTTTTTATGCATACGTCACATGTTTATGCATTATTGTTGAATGTGTGCTGGTTGTGATTTGTTCTCTCTCTCTCTCTCTCTCTCTCTCTCTCTCTCTCTCTCTCTCTCTCTCTCTCTCTCTCAGATAGACTACACTATGGCACCCAAAGCGCATAAATCCACTCCGGCTTAGAATTCTCTTGGTTTCGGGTCTTTTTCTTCTTTTGATCCTATTCCCCCTCTTCATGTGCAGTTCCATGATGGGAAGGCCCAAAAGGACTTCCTAGAGAACTTTCAGAAATGTGGTGTTCATCCGGAGCGCTATGTTAACTTGTCGAATTTTGTCGACACTCCTCTCCCCGTTGTCATTCAGACTAAGGGCTGAGAATCTCTATGTGAGAGTCCCTTGAGGTGCCCAATCATGTTTATATAGGAGTTTTACTCCAGTATACATGGTATCAATAACTTTGTACCTCATTTTGCAACTACATTTCGAGGTACATGTATTGTAGTTTCCCCGGATCTTATATCTGAGGTATTACAAGTTCTGAGGGTAGTGCATCTTGACTACCCCAGCTGTGAGCGTTTTAGGACTGTGTCCAAAGACAAGCTTCTATCTCACTTTTATGAGACGCCTTCCATATAGGGTGGGAAGCAAAACACCCATGCTCGGGCTTTGCAAAAGGTCCGAGATTCCTTAATATGGTGATGACATTTACTCTTACTCCTTTGTCTTACTATAACTCTATCATAGAGCCTCATGCTCATTTTTTTTATCTCTTCTTAAGGACCTCTCTATAGACTTCCCTTCTCACTTAATCACTTCTATACCTCAACATCTCCATTTTTGTGATTTTTAGTTTTTAATACTTTTTTTAGCTTTTTATTTATTTAAAATTAATAAATTAATTTTTTACATTTAAAAAAATGATGTGGATTTGATGTGGCATTTTATAAATGCTAAATAAAAAAATTTTATTATTATTTTAATGGAGACATCAGCATTTACTATGCCAACAATACACTTCGTCTATCACGTAGACTATTTCTATTAGTGAGATGATGATAGGTATCAAAACGAAATCGCTTTTTGATTTGAGGGACTAAATGTAGTAAGATTAAAAAGTATGGACCAAAATGGAAATATGGTCAAAATATAAGAACAAAAAAGTATATATGCCTAAAACTTTTAGATATAGAATCATTGATAAAGCATGGTTTTTGAGATTGTGAGAGTTAAAATTACTTTTTAGTCATTATGAAAGCTTTAACGTGACTGTTCTTAAGTAATGTTATTAATTATGTTATGTTGTGGCTGGAAAATACTGTACTAGTAAACAAACTGAAATGGTAACTCCCCTATTCTACTCTAAAAAAAAAAAAAAAAATTCGGGCCATTTAGATCTATTTCAGGTGTTTCGGGTCGTTTCAATCAATACTTGATGAAATTCAAGATTCAATCAGCATGAAGTTTGTACTTATTAAAAAAAAAAAAAAAAAATCTTAAAACTAAAATGAATCTGTATCCTGAACAATTAAAGACCTCAAAACGAAAAAAGAGAAAAGAAATCAAATGAACAAACATACCCATACAACTACAACAACCTATTAATGTCGTATTTTGTCCGGCCCCAAAATTGATGGGAATTCCAAATGTCAAATCAAAGGTTTCATTAGTTATTTGGACATGACATTAAACACTTTTGAATACTCTTTATTTTAATATCCGAAGACCAGAATCAGTCTTGAATTGATTTAATTTTTATGAAAATGAAAATGTTGCTAGTTAAGGGTTCACCTCTAAAATGAGCTTTGTTATTTAAATTGGCAGTTGATTTCCTTCAAAATGCATATGTAACATGTTACTGAAGTTTCCAGGATTGCTCTAGTGAGCTGCAACGGAGATAGAAATTAATCTTGGCACATGCTCATAATTATCATTTAATGTAGGATTTTAATTGGATTTATCAAGAAATGCTTGTCACTAGTTTTAATTGGATCCAATAGCTTCACATTTATTTTATTTTGGTCCCACGAAGTTTATCTCTTGATAAGTTTATTTAACTATCCTAACATTTTATTAAGTGTGTTTAAGGTCTGTTGATGAGAAATGGCTTAATTCTAGAGTATTCCCCAAGTAGCCAATTTTGGACATATCTGCTACTAGCTCATTCTTGGCCAACAAGCAATTATAGCTCACACCTCTAGCCTCACTCCCACGCACGTTACTACACATATAAAACCCTCACATTCCTACATTGAGGAAGGATCCATTAGAAAACCTTAGAAAGACCCACGGCAGAGAGAGAAATCTCTCGAGCCTTCTCTCCCTTTTCCTCCATCTCCAACCCAAGAAAAGCCTCCCAAAAGACCCAATAAAATCACCCCAAAACCTCAAAAGCGTACTGCAAGAAACCCAGAGGAGCAACAAAGGACAGAACAAAAAGAAGAAGAAGCAGACTCAGAACAACAACAAAGAACCCAAACAAAATCATAAGCTTCTTCTACCTCATTTCTTTACTCATTTTTCTGGGTTTTGCTTTAGCTTGAATCTAACTTGTTATTGTGTTTTCTTTGTAGCTAAACCCTAAACCCCAATGGAGGCATCCATAAACACCAGACCAGAACCAACAAAAACAACAATCACTCCTAAGCGTCAAGGCAGAGAGAACAAAAACAAAAAGCAAAGGGAGTACATCAAGCTCAAACTCATCTCTCATTTCCCTTTTTCCTATCTCTGTATTTTACACTCTCACTTTGTACACAATACACATATCCTCACAGAGTCACCACACATACACTATACTCCTATTCCATGCCAACACTACATTTTCATACACAAATTTCACAACACTGAGCACAAAAATACATAAACCCAGCACTTACTCTGTTTTAGCGCGCACACACTTGTCCACGCACCACCGCGTGTGAGCCTACGCACCACACCCACTTTTTTTGTGGTTCACACATCGTTTAAGGTGCTAATCGCTTGTAGATCGAAGAGTGTTTGTTGGGTTTGAGAGTAGAGGATCCTCGGTGAGACCTTGGTTCGGGTTTAGAAAAGGGTTGGGTTTCAATCGTGATTTCGGAGTGGGATGACCTGTAGGGAGATTGGGATGCACCCTCGTGGTGGTCGTTGTTCGACATGGTGGAGTAAGGAAGCTCCACCTGGGTTTAGATCGGAGATAGATATGAGAACTATGAGAGAGTTTTGAAGAGGGAGAGCTTAGTGAGGGTTCTTAAATGGTGGTGGCACCTGATCTATGATGACGAGCTCAAGCAATGAAGGTCTGATGGAGGATCGGCCTAAAAGAGTTTCAGAGATTAGAGAGAAAGCTTGGGTTTAGAGTGAGAGATAGGGAGCCCGGTGAGAGTTTTTGGTGAGGTGAGATCCGCCGTCTGTGGTGGTGGCGTTGATCTGTGATGACGAGCTCAGGCCATGAAGGTCCGATGGAGGCTTATTCTGAGAGAGTTTCAAAGATTGGAGAGAAAGCTTGGGTTTAGAATGAGAGATAGGGAGCCTGGTGAGAGTTTTTGGTGAGGTGAGAACCACCGCTTATGGTGGCAGCACTGATTTGAGGTGATGATCTCGGGTGGCTTAGGCCATGGAGGTCTGTTTGAGAGAAAGAGAAGTTGAGAGTAGAGAGAGTTTAAGAGAGAAGGTTCCAGAGGTATTAACGGACATGACTAGGGTTTGGGGAAGTCTTAAAAGTGTTGGGTTTGGGCTAAATGGGCCTGACCTGGATACTGGACCCAATTCGGGTCAACTTAGATTGAAGGTAGGGCTTTAGGCCCAATCCGTGAGTGGCCTTAGGGGCCTCCTTTTCATGCAACCAGCCCATCAACCTTATGCTTTAGGCTGGACCCTCTCCATAGCCCTAGCCCAAGCCTCCACAATCACTACACTCTTGCACTGGGCCTAAACTCCCTTTTAAACTAATATCTTATTTTACACACTTTCAGCCCCACCTTTGATTTTAATCCAGTTCATGTTTTAAACACACTTTCAGCCCATTCTTTTACATAAAAGGGTCCAAGCATGTTTTCCATCAATTAATAAAATGCCATCTTATTTTCAATATTTGCATATTCACATATTTTTGCCATATTTGTATTTTAATTCATATTATCATGTTTGCATCTAAAGACGTTTTTTTCCCATACTTGCATAATCCCAAAATTCCCAAAAATCATGTTTTAATTCCTAAATTCTTAAAATCATGTTTTAATCCCAAAAATTCCTAAATTCATGTTTTTATCCCAAATTTCCCTAAATCTTGTTTTAGTCCATAAATTTCCAATATTCATATTTTTGCCCCCAGTTTTTCTCCAAAATTCCATTTTGACCCAAAACTTTCCAATATTACATTTTGACCCCAAGTCTCTCTAAAATTGCAATAAAGCCTTCCCACTTTTCAAAAATCACAAAGAGGCTCCTAAACCCTTTGGAAGTTGTTTGAAGGCATTCAAACAACTTCTAAGGTCTTTTAATCATCTTTAAATCCGCACTTTTTGCTTGCCTTCATTTAGAATAATTGATTTGCACCTTGTGTGATGTTTACATGCCATGTCTAGGTTTTCATACTCACATGTTTGCTCCCATGCTTCTTACCCCATCCGTGCTTAGACCTACATGCTTATTAGATGTACATTCACATGCCCACATGCTTGTTTCCTTGCTTATATGTGCTATATGCTTTATGCCATCTTCCATGTGCTTGTGCGCTCCATGCCATGTTTGTGTGCTTAAGCCTAGACCTTGTTTGTCATGCCATGTGCTATTGCAGCCTTTTTGTTCCTTTTATTGCATCTTATTATGTTTTGGCCTATTGGTTCAGACCTGATTTAGACCCTATAGTCTTTGTCGTAGTCCAAACACCGAGGCCTACATCAAAGGGTTTGGATCACCTTATTTTCATGTCTATGTTTGCTTGCTTCTATGCTTTATGTTTGTGTCAACCTCTCTTGTTTATGCTTGCTTGCTTCTATGCTTTATGCCTGTGTCAGCCTCTCTTGTTCTAGGCTTTGCCATGCTTGACACCCTTCGTGGGCTTGATCTTTTTTGGTTACATCTGACACCCATGAGGCCTTGTCTGGATGTAACTACTTGGGATGCATCACCACGATGTCGGTTGCTTTGTGCATACCTCTCCGCTTTTTCCACTCCGTGCGATGATATGCTTGCCATGCTTGTTTGTGCCCCCTGTTGGCTTTGTTTGCATCTTTCACGCTTGTTTATATGTTCATGCATGAGTCTTGCTTGCTGGTGTATTGTCCATGCTTCAACATAATGAAACTATTGACATTTGATCCAGACCTACATTTGTCTCCTGTGGATACCAAGTTTTGTTTGTTTTCTTGCCTGCTTGCTTGTTTTCTTACCTTGTTGGCTTTCCTATTTGTCTACTTATCTTGTTGCTTGTCATGTCTCCTGCCACATGCTATGCTTTGTTCATTTTCCTACTTGTTTGCCTTTTCATTTGTTTGCATGCTTTCTTGCTATGCTCACCATGTCTATCACGCTTATCTGCTTTATGCCTCTTTCATACACTCTTTGCACATTTTCTTTCTATTGCTTGTCTGTTGGTTTCTTGTCTTTGCCTTTGCAAGTACACACATGGAGTGAAGACGCATGGAGCTAGGGCACGGTCTCTTAATCGTAAGTAAAAAGGGCACAGGCACAAGCATGTCGATATGAGCCAAGTGGCTGTGTTCAGTAGGTTTAGGGTTTAGCTTTTCCCTTTGGTTATATACTCTTTTAAACCCCTCTTTTCCTCCTCCCTTTCTCTCTTAAATGGTCTGTATTAGGTATATCATGGCGTGTACCATTCGTCCTCATCTCTAGGGTATGACGACCCCTGTATATTTTCTACATTTATATTTTGGGCCGTGCTCTAGGGATGTAGGCATTTACTTTCCTATTCTGTGTGCTTACATTGTGCATGATATATGTATGTATATACTTGCTTGGTCCTCCCCTCCCCTCCAGTGTGATTGTCACAATCCGCGTCACCTAAGGCAAACAAATGCCTAATTTCAGCTGCGAAAGTAAGGTGACTTGTTGCCAGATTTTTGCCGTAGAAATCCGGCACTTTGCTCGAATGCCTTAGGTAATCATAAACTAGGACCACACCCATTCAAAAGCCAAACCTCAAAGCCCCTATGCATGAAAAGCCTCGAAACCCAACTCCAAAATCATGTTTTTATTGCCAATTTCCAAAAATTAAGGTTTTATCAAAATAAAGGACTGTACTTGGATAGATGTTGTGGGGTGCCTAACACTTTCCTCACATGTAACCAAACTTCCGGACCTAAGAATCAAAATATTTTGCCATCCACATTAGATTAGGAAAAATGTCATTTTTCTTAACTCAAGATCGGTAATAAAATTAACTAGAAACAAGTGACCTATCACACCTTAGAAAAACCCAATGATTGGTGGCAACTCTACTTACCTTAGGTAAATCCTTAAAATTTGGCCTAGATTCTTGCCATAAAACCAAAGGTAGACCTACCTTCCTCCATTGAGAGAGAGAGAGAGCACCCAAAACTCCACGCGAACACACAACACCATATATATCGAGAAGGGCCCTCCAATAGGGTCCTGCGCACACGGGAGCTATTGCCAAGGCGAGTGGTCGAATAAAGGCCCACGACGACAGCAACCGTTTTTCTGCTACCGTTTTGATCAAGGCCAGGTGTCAACACAACCAAAAAAGATAAAGTCTTAGTGAGAAATTTGAGAGTGAGAATTGGAGAAAATGCACTGTTACTAGGTAGTCTAGGTTTATTGGGTTGAAGAAGCAAAAAAGTTATGAAGAAAGAGGAGGACAAACAAAATATAAAAGATAAAACTGTGCATAAAATGTGATGAAATCATGAAAGTCAAAAGTGAGAAGTGTAGAAATCGAGGTTGAAAATGTGTTTGGATGATAAAAATCAAGGGGAAAAAAATAGTGAAATATGTCTTGGAAATAGAATTGGTTGGGCTGTTTGCTTAGTTGAAATTATGAAGACATTATCCACCTTATTTCAATTTTGCCACTTGTTGCATTAAAAAAAAAAAAAAGTATTTTAATTAAAACAATATAGTGGTTTAAGTGAATTGATTAGATCAATTTTAAGGTAACAAATTTTACAAATGTATGAAAATATAACATTTTTATCAAAAAAAGAAAAAGAAAATATAACATTTATGTTTTTTTTTTTTTTTTTTTTGAACTCAAAGGCAATCTCATTCATTCATAATATTGTAGTTATCAAAATACAAGACTTTAGTAGCAGGTGGGGGATTTTCTTCCAACCACACTATTTCCCCATCTACTTGTCTAGCAAATTTAGCCAATGAATGTGCCACTAAATTGGCACCCCTCTTAACACATAATACATTTAATATCTTCATACAAATGTCCCAACCTATCTCTATCAGACTTTGGACCCAAAATAGACTTCATGACATTACGATTATCCCCCTCTAAAATAATCTCCCTAAACCCAGCTTCTAAAGCAAACTCCACAGCTCACCTATAGGCTAACGCCTTAGCTTCCTCGTTGTCTTGTACCTGAGGGCCATCCAATACTCGACAGTCCCAATCTCCATCAAGTGGTGGATGAAGAGCTTTATTTGTTCGATAATTTGGCATCCATTTATTGTAGAAAACCTGAATATTGACACCATCCCCAACCCACCAACAACAGCCTCTCTTTAGGATTGGTTGGGCAGCAATCAAACTTTTTCAAACGTATGAGCTGTTATGAACATTAGTAGCCTCTAAAAATGAAACCCGAGGAAAATACCTTGCCTTAAAGCACTTATTGATTAAAGACTCTTGATCTTGCAAAAGCCTTCACCCTTGTTTTGCTAACATAGCCAAATTAAAGCTCCTTATGTCCCGAAATCTCATTCCACCCTCTTTCTTAGATTGAGATAATACACTCCAACTCTTCCAATGTATTTTCCTTTCATTGTTGACCTACCCCCACCAAAACCTCGCATACATTGCATTCAAATCATTGCACAACTTCACCGGTAATTGGAAAACGCCCATAATGTAAGTAGGAGTAGCTTGAGCCATGGGTTTAATGTATTAGTGCTAAAAAAGTACAGAAGATTTCTTGAAGTTAATACATTGACCCGATGCAACTGCATATGTTTGCAAAACATCAGAGATAGCTTGCAACTCCTCCGAATTAGCCCGACAAAAAAGTAGCGAGTCATCTGCAAATAAAAGGTGTGAAATGCTAGGAGCTCTCCTACAAATAGAAACACCATGAATCCACCTCTCCTTTTTTGCCTTAGCTAGTAGAGATGAAAAACCTTCTGCACACAACAGAAACAAAATAGGGTGATAAGGGGTCACCTTGTCGGATTCCCCTTGTAGGCCAAATCTTACCATAAGCCTTGCCATTAATACAAACTGAGAATGTAGGAGTTGTCATACACTTCATAACCCTATCAATCCTCACATCTGGCAAACTCAATCTAACCATAATACCCCTTAGCAAAGGCTATTCAACCCAATCATACGCCTTACTAACATCTAGTTTCAGAGCTAAATAACCTCTTTTGCCCGATCTTCTATTATGCATGGAATGCAAAGACTCATATGCCACTAAAACATTATCAGTAATCAACCGATCCGGGACAAAAGCACTTTGATTGGGTGATATTAGTCGAGGAAGAATAATTTTTAGTCTATTGGCCAACATTTATGTTTCTTAAAAAGTAATAAGATATGAATATATATATATATATATATATATGTATAAAAACCCCGAAACACTCTAAAATGTAATAATGCTGAAATTGGCGGAAATATTCTGTTTCACTAAATTAATCGGAACGATATTCATAACACCGCTCTTTAAGGATCCACCAGGCACTAGAAACAACCAGTGGCCACGTCGATTCCACATAAAAAATAGACAATCTCCAGCCCCTCATTATAAATGAACACTACCATGACTATCCTTTACAATCCCAAACTCTAAAGACATCTTTTAACTAAAAAAATTGCTTTGACAAGAAGAGATGATATCTCTTCATATCTTCCCTCCATTACCTTCCTCTCAAGATCCTAAATTTATGTCAACCCAATTCCTCCAACCCACCAAAATCCCTAATTTTACAATCCTCAACCTTCACCACGAATACTTAACCTTTGTCTCAAAACCCCCAAATTTCCCAGGGTTTAACAACAAAACCCACTTCCAGAAACTTCAATGCCATGCCTTTAAGGACTCTGGTGAAGACACCAAGGCTGTGTTCAAATCTGCTGGTGGTGGTGGTGGTGGCGGTGGCGGTGGCGGTGGTGGTGGGGATGATGAGCAAGCGGAGAAGAAGAGTGGGGGTTCTGGGCCTTTGCCAGAATGGCTGAATATCACTTCAGACGATGCAAAGACGGTGTTTGCGGCACTGGCAATATCGCTGGCTTTCCGGTCCTTCGTGGCTGAGCCGAGGTACATTCCTTCGCTGTCCATGTATCCTACATTTGATGTTGGAGATCGAATTGTTGCGGAAAAGGTAGGATTTTGTTTTGGCAAAAATTTAAGATTAGCAATAATGTCATAATAATTTTTACAAAATATTCCACACTGTTAAGTTGGCAAGTTGTTAATGTTAAGTGATAAAGTGATGTCAGTGGAGGGTCCAAAATGAAAATCAATAAAAACTTGCCAACTCAACCATTATGAAAATGTTGTAAAAATTGTTACTACAGATTGAAATTATCTTAGTGCTGAAAATTTTGCAAACTTAGCAAGTTAATCGTTTTATAGTCATGTTGTTATAATTCTTGCTTACATGGAAAAAAAAGGACTAACTTGGTACGTTCATTCCATAGTGTTGTCGTTATAATTCTTGCTTATATTGCAAAAAGGACTAACTTGATGTGGTTATGATTTTTAAAGGATCAATAAATTGATTTTTAAATTTCAGGTGACCCAAATTTTAGGGACCAATGGGACATTATCACCTTTTGTTTTTTATTCTATGTTTGTGGTGATGGGGTTTGGATAGTATTCCTGGGTGTGTTTTTGAGTTGGGACATGGATTGTGTGGTTGCTATTTAAAAATCTGAGGTTGTGTTTCTGTTTAAAGGTAATATGTTCAAATTTTGAAACTTTAGTGTGCGCACTAATTGTGGCGTTTTGGAAGGGTTTGGATAGGCTCAGTGGGAAGAAAGAAATGAAGTAGTTATAAGATGTATGGAAAGTAATAAACAGCTGGGTGGGAAAGTTCCTCAGTTGCCTAAGTTAGTCTCTTTGATGGCAAAAGTAATTTTATTTCTCTTTTTTTTTTTTAGTGGAGATTCATCATGGTTTTTTGAAATTTGAGGTCTATATTAAGGTGAGGGTAGATGTGAAGGTGACAATGGGATAACATGACAGATATAGAGGTTGAGTTTAGGAGCAAGGTTATTGAAGGATCAGCATTCAGCAGAGAATTGGCTTGATTGCAGAATTTGTAATGCAACTCTTTAGCAAGTGACTGTAACTCAATTATCAATTTATCTATCTCTTATTGTTGGTGAACCTGATGCATTATTGTGGGTGAATTGTGGTCATTTTTGTTTACTCTTTTTGGGTTTTCTTGGATGTCAAAAATCACTTTTGGCGTGTTGCCAAGGAAGATTTCATCATTGTAGAAATTGAAATTTGGAAGGCTACTCCATTATGTGTGCGGACCGATGTGCAGTGTACCATTTGGTGAGATAGGTATAGTAGAACTTTTGATCATGTTGAATGGCCTATTCATGTAATTAAGAATATGATGTTGCAGTCTTTGCGTGAGTGGATGCTTGTGCTCAACTGCATCACGTGCATATTGTGACGTGATCTATTTCCTCGTGTAAAATTACTTTTTAGTTACAAAAAAACTGATATATGTAATTTCCAATTGTAGACATGCTATCTATTTTATATTTGTGAAATCCTCAAGTATATATATATATATATATGTATGTATATAAAATCTACAGCCTTTAAGTGGAAAATTTATTATGTCTATCCTCTGCCTGATTGCTTACAATTTAATCACTTCTAGCCTTGTAAACTTCTTCCTGTATTCTTAATCAGATATGCATAGTCTCTAATGGACCACTTCATTAAAGGTGAAAGTGAAATGTAAATTATAAGCTTCAATCTTTATTTCAAAACATTGAAATAGATACATGCTTTATTATAGTTGTGGCATGATTATCTTTCGAGATTTTTAATTTTGAAGTGCATGCACATAACAAATTTATGTGTTGGTGTTCTCAGGTTTCGTACTACTTCAGAAAGCCATGTGCAAATGATATAGTAATATTTAAAAGTCCACCCGTACTCCAAGAAGTAGGATATACTGATGATGATGTTTTTATTAAACGAGTTGTTGCCAAGGAAGGTGATGTAGTGGAGGTGAGATCAATATATAAGTACACTTATGCATAACACTCTGTTGTCTTGCTTCTTTATTTGCATAGTTCTTGCTACTGCTGATCACATACTTTGTTACTGAAAAATTGCCATGGCATGTTGTAATTTGGTTTTGCAAGAACCTAGAAAAATAAACGAAAAATGGAAAGTAATCCATAGGAGATGTTCCTTACTTTTTGAAAATATTTCATCTTATTATAGTTCACAGGGTGTTTTTAAAATATTTCATCTTTTCTTAGTTTGCATTACAACTTAAATGCTAATTTAATCCACTATCATATATGTTTCTTGATTTTTATTTTTGAGTGTATGCGTTAGAAGTTCTCATTTTTGTCTATTCCTTCTAGTTCTTGTAGGTGTGTATATGCATGTGCATGCATTAAAAGTTATACTTTTTTCTTTATTTATATCCATGATGGTTGCCATTCTTAAAAATGCGTGGACAAACACATTTATAAGTTTGTTCATGTGTGTATGTGGGTGGTCGATTTTCTGAATGTAATTTTCGGTTAGATATCACATTTGACCGTCCCTAGCTAACATGTTGAGGATCCATAGCCAATTCCAAAATTTTGGGACTAAGGTTTTACTGTTGTTGTATACAGTATTGCTGAAATCAGGGAACCTTTTTTTTGTTTTTTTTTTGGAGGGGGGGGGGTGTGGTGTTGGTCTAGTGAACGCCTTTGACCCTTCACAGTAAGAATTGTCTTTATAGTCCCTTCCATCTTTCTTGTTCACATTCAGATCTCAACTTTGTCCTAAATCTTAAAGTTAATGGGCATAGGAGAACATGTAAATGAGTGCATATTTACCTAGTATATCTATCTATTGGATATCTTGATTGCTGGAATCCAACTATTGGCAAATATTCTGATTGCAGGTTCGTAAAGGGAAGCTTATAGTTAATGGGGTTGAGAGAAAAGAAAATTTCATCCTTGAACCTCCTTCTTATGACATGACACCAATTGTAAGTATGCTTTTCCCTTGGTCAGTGAGGAAGTGGGAAGCATAATATTCGCTATAACATCTCCACATTAGGAAAGTTGGAACCAACATTGAGCTTAAGCCAAAAGAAAATTATCATTTGGGCAAGAAATTCGTGGTGCCTTTTGTTAAAGACTTGAATTGTAAAATTTTGGCAACCGCTGTTAATTTTGAAACTCTTTTACTCATGTTGTGAATTTGCACTACAGCGTGTACCAGAGAACTATGTCTTTGTGATGGGTGACAACCGTAATAATAGCTATGATTCACACGTATGGTAAATATTAATATATTCTAATCCCACAATTCTTCTGTTTCAAGATTCATTAACTTGGATACACTGGATTCCCCCCCCCCCCCCCCCCCTCCGCCAAAAAAAAAAAAACTTCCTTTTTCTCTCTCTTCAAAAAAAATTATTTTTCTTTTCTTTTCTGTTTTTGCTCATTATATGAATTGTATTTTAATAGGGGTCCTCTGCCAGCCAAGAATATAATAGGAAGATCAGTATTACGGTATTGGCCCCCAAACAGGGTTGCTGGCACAGTTCTTGAGGCTGGCTGTGCTGTTGACATGCAGGAGAGCAGTCCAGTGTCTGACTGAAATCCAGCCCTGAGGATACATCACCCATCAAAAAGGAAGGTTTATAACTGGATTTGCCCCTCCGATTTTCTTTTCCTTCCCTCTTGTGATTTCACTTTTTATTGTGCATCACCTCATTGTATACCCCTCCAATGTCTTCTGGTTGTTTAAAAGAAACCTGACTTTTATATTACATGGGCTACTATTTTTGTCAAGCCCTAATGTCAAAGTCACTGATGTAAATTTGCATTGAATCAATAGATTTCTTAAATTTCATTAATTTAATTGCTAACCTCTCTCTCTCTCTCTTTTATCACAGAAAATGATGAATGTAATACAAAATAATTTATTCATCTCCCACCTTAAAGCAAGCATGAAGCAGCTGGAGAATGTTATAGGAATTTGTCAATTTGGTTCTCCAATAGATAACAGCTATGTGCGTATATATTGTGTTTCTATCGTTTAGAGGCAAAGGTGGTGTTTATATTCTGCTCGCATTCTTTGTCAATGATTTTTCTAATGGGCTTCTCAAGTTATTATGCTGCGCATAAGAACCAAAGGAAAAGGCTGCTAACTCTATTTCTAGCAATATTAGCATAAAAGCTCTTTATATATAATTGCTCTCTTCAAAATGGGATTTTTTTTTTTTTTTTTTTTGGGGTCCTTTCTCCCCTTTCCAACAATAGTCAATAGGTGGTAAGGGTGTCAATGTTCGACCCAACTCGTGAATACAACACGAACTTGACACAGGCTTTTGTGGGTTAGGGTTGGGCCTTAATGGGTTTGGGTTATAAACGGGTCGATCCGAAAGTGACAAGATAAGAAATGTGTCATAATCGGGTCAACTCACGTAACCTGCAATAGACATGTTTAACATGCCAATTTATTTGTGTCAACTTTAAATGACCCATTTAATACAACTCATTTAACTCGTATAACAAATAAATATTCATTTTATTTTAGATTTATTAAAAACCCTTTATATACAACATATATTTAAATTTAAAAAGAAAAGTGAGAAATTACAAAAACTTACAAATGATATAATTAGAAATTAAAGCTTTTCAAACCGTAGATCTCTAAACCCTACAAACCCTAAATCTCTAAACCTTCTTATAAATATCTTTTTTATTTTTTCATTTCAGATATACTACTCAGTACTCACTCTTCTATCTTATAATCTCATGCCTAATTCTCAAAGTCCAAGTCTCAAACTGGTTATGTCTCTCTCTCTCTCTCTCTCTCTCTCTCTCTCTAATATGTTTAGTGAGTTTTAGAATTTAAAAAAAAAAAAAAAAAAAAAACCCATTTTCTTGGTGTTTCAAAATTTTGCAGTAATTTTTTCTGCATAATGTTTTTGTTCTATAAACTTTGAACCCATGTGCCATTATTAATATGAGATATATTAATTGTTGATTAAGGCCATGGGTGTAGCTTTTGTCTTGTGCCGTTTTTTTTTTTTTTTTTTTTTATGTTCGTATTAGTGTTGAACACCGTTTACCTATCTTGCAATTGAGTTTATTGAGATAGTTTATAAACTAGATCTGATAGGTATTGCTTTTAAAGATTACAACAACGTGTAATGTTGTAATACTCCCTTTTGATACCATATGAACAGTTTTATGATTGCATAATATGGCCCACTTGTTTTTGTTTCTTTGAATGATAATAAGACTACTTGACGTCATGGTTGTTAGTCATCTTATATTTTTGTTGAACTATATTATTTTGAATATAGGTTGAAGACTTGAAGTATATGCACTGCTTTTGGAATGTAATATATATATATATATATATATTTTATTCAGATGAATGTTATATTTAATATTATGCAGGTTGAAATGGGTTGTGTCATATTCGTGTCAACCCAACACAACTTGTTTATTAAGTGTGTCAAATGAGTTGGGTTAGGTCAACCTGCCTTATTAACAAATCGGGTTAGGATTGAAGGATCATAACACAATTATTAAATAAGTCGGGTTAGGGTTGATCCATTTAGTCGAATACTCCTACCTTAACACAACACGAACCCAACACACTAACCTGAATTGACACCCTTTGGTGGTGTTTTTCATTTGAAAAGAAAACAAGCAACACCATGGTTGAATGCCCAATTTGTTTCCAAGTCAATTTTCTCATATACATGCCCATCTGTGAATCAACATAAAAGATAACAAGTGCTACCCGCATGGCACGTTACCCAGCACATCCTATGGCCACCATATCTAAGAATTATTTGCAGATCTTGCATTAATCAATGACCAGTCCATCACTCATCAAAGAGGTTACGCAGAGGCCAAAACTACAAAACACGGTTGCCAGCTCGATTTCTACATGATCTGCTGCTCATTAACCCTCCAAGATGCCAGAATATGGTGGCAGAACTAAACATTAGTTCTTAACTTCCTATGTAGTAAATGATACCACATCTAATGAATCTTAAAAGCCTTTATATTATGCCATAAGAGAGAGAGAGAGAGAGAGAGAGTATGCTTAAAGATAAATGGAAACATTTTTGGGGTTCTCTAAGTAAATACAAGCTTTGTATCACAAGAGCAACTTCCTAATCCAGAGGACAAGGGCCAAATTAAACTATCATAGGAGAAATAAAGGACAAATTATAACTTACCCACTTGTGGTTTTGTTGAAATTTAAATTGTCTACCTGTTGTTTGAAATTTGATGCTTTACCCACCTGGGGTTAACTCAATTAAGGTTCCATAACTCATCTCTGTTAAAAACATGGCTAAATATGTAATTTTGTTAAACTTTTATGTCTCTCTCCTCTAAAAACACACAAACCATAAAAATACAAGATCAAAAAGATGTTAGTAAAGATAAAAGAAGAAGCTTCCTTTGCCTAAACTAAAGTCCACTACATTGAATCGTGATAGTCTATGTATCAAAAGCTATATATGGGTAAGAAATCTTTATTAAGATGGCTTTCTTATGAACAAGAAGTTGCTGGGTGTGGGTTCTTGCTCTGGACGATACCTAGGCCCAATGAGGACAAAGGATCTTGGGCCTCCAAAGATGGGCGTTTGACTATTGGTTAGACTGGGCTTGACTTACCGTGACCTTGTTGGACCATTTTACTAGTCAATCTGCACATAAGACATGAATCCCACAACACAAATATACATACACATATATATTATTGGTTGAGTGAATAATCAACAAATGGCAAATAAGATACAAGCAAATAGAATGACAGGGATCCTCTTAAATAGAGTGAGATTATGTTTTATTACATTAAATATTTGAGTACATTGAGTCCTACTTTGCTGGGATGTATCACAAGGCTCAATAAAGTTCAAAAATCACAAACTTGGATAACTCTCTTTGGGCTTCAAAGACTTGTGAAGTTTGAATCCCCTTGAATCCAAGTGTATCCTCACTCTTCACTCTATCTTAAGTAAAAGCTTTTTTGCTTTCTTTCTGATGCTTTCCTTGTGTTTTGAATGCTTGTTGTTGAATGCTCCCCTTCTTGGATTGGGCCTTACCCTTCTTATAGTGTTGTTTGAAGAACAACCCATTCCCATTTTGTGCTCTGTGTACCAAAACCAATGTTATATCTGAAACATTGGTGGCTAGTCCTTTCCTCTTTCTTTTCTTATTTTCACTTTCCTGGGGCTGATACCTGAAAGCCTACTTGCTGACTTTCCTCTTATGTGAGATCCTTTCTAAGCAAGTCCAAATCCTTTTTTTAAAGTCAAGGTTTCACATTCTTTTCCCAAGGTCTTTAATAGGACATCTCATAGATCTGAGGTTTTTGATGTTGACTCCTCATAACTTGTTTCTTTCCCTAAATTGGGGCGGATTCCTCCTTGCTAATAGTGTGGCTAGAAAGGCTCCTAGCCACCTTCCTTCTTAGTTCACCTGTTCTACCCTGCCCGAAGTCCTAGGTTCCTTCAACAGGTGTTGGTCTCAAGATTAGCATTTGTCTCTATCCCTCTCTTCTAGTTCGTGGGGAATTGATGTTGACGAGACCCTCTTCACTCTCCGTGCTCCTTTCAAGTGAATAGGTCATATCCTGAGCAGTCTACATCCTGCTAGTGTCCTTCAGCTCTCCTTAAGGATTTCTCTCCAAGGCTGGCGGATCTCTTGTGATCTAGCTCAGATCCTACTCATTCTTTTGCACTTTCTCAAGCATCATGGCTTTGCTATTCCCTTGGGCTGAGCCTCCTTTCCCATTTCTTTTTTTATCCAAGGCCCAAGACTTATTTTCTTCTTCTTATGGGCCAAACTTCCCCTTTTTTTCTACTTTAAAAGCTAAATCTTTTTTTTTTTTTTTTCAATTCCATGGCTTAGGCTTTTCTTACTTCTATAGGCCTGGCCCTGTTGATCCATGACCCCTGTTGTCATGGCTATAATCGTTTGAAAAGATCTTTGTTTTTCAAATATATCTTGTTTTTCTAATCACTATTTGTTTGAGTGTCTTAGAAAATACAAGTCTAAAAAGTTATTTGATTCTTCTATAATGACTATTGGAAAGGATCTCAGTTTGGTTAAGAAGAAACTAGACTGTCTCACAGTGAAAATGTGCAAAGGAGTTCGTCTGAGAAGAGTAAAGTTAAGGCTTAGCTCATCAAAGGTAGTTGAGTGAAAGAACCATTCCCTCTGATTTGTCATCCAAGCATGAAGTGTGGTTTCATGATGAAGTCTGCATTCAAAGTGATGGATACTTGTCTATGGTATCTTGACAGTGGTTGTTCAAGAACACATGACTGGAGACC